>NC_136261.1:273662237-273869737 GCF_964187855.1 Myxine glutinosa
ACAGACAGACAGACAGAAAACAGGGGTGAAAACATAACCTCCATTAACCTTTGGTGGTGGAGGTAAAAAGAAGGACATATTAATTGGTACCATGAATGTGACATCAGGTTAGAGTACTAAATAACGTGCTTTCTGCCGAAAAAAACCTCAAATTTCTCCAAGGTCTGGGGCAATAGGCCTGGACTTAACACCACTCCTGAAGTTTCGTAACCGCAATTTAAGCTCTGGGAAAAAACTTTCCCCCAAAAATAAAGTGATTCCCAGATCGTCCTTTTGTTCCACAGGATCGTATTATTAACCGTTCATTAATCTATTGAAGCATTGATTTCTATGGAGTGCTAATTTACCACTGATATCTTTAGAGTGATTTCCACTGAAGTTTGTCCTCGTTTAAATATTGAAATTACCTTCATGATTCTCATTTCTACACCCCTGCCGATGCTGCTCTCGGTGCGGTCACACCCACCCCTCCTCACACCCCCCTTTCCACCCCCCTCAGATCCCCTACCACCAACTGGCCCTTTGTCACAGTTATGCCCATAGCGTTTCATATTGTAGAGACGGGAAAAATGGTTTTATGTCTGAAAATATTAAATTGACCTGCAATATTTAAATAAAACTGTACTTCTGTGCAAAAAGCTGTACTATGATGAATATTTCATCCAAAAAATTTCTGGTTAATCTCTGGCACTGTTCATGAGAATTGTTAGCTGGTATCCCACAAAACACCTGAGGTTACTGCAAGGCTTTAAAATGTTGCCAGAACATTCTAAAACAAATAGCAATCTATCTATAATTCCAGTAATCTCTGTGTGTATGTATGTATGTATGTATGTATGTATGTATGTATGTATGTCTGTTTGTCTGTGACCGCTGTTTCTCGACAACTACCGGTCCGATATACTTTAAACTTGCCAGGTATATTGCTGGGGACCCGAGGATGTGCCTTTTCAAGGTTTCATATTAATCGGACAATTACTTACCGAGCTATGTCCAAAAAACGATTCAACCAATCAGAGAGCAGCGAACGATCGCGTGTGCCGAACGTGGCGAACAGACTCTGCCTCGGACGGCACATTTGAGAGCGTATTCATTTATTTCACGTTGGCAAACTATGTTGGCGTTCAACTATGTTTTAAAACTAATTAAAACTAATTTGCGATTCATCGTAACTGCGATATGCGACCTTCCGGACAGTGAAGACTGCACTTCCGGCAGCCAATCACAGAACGCGTTGTTGCGTAGGCGTGGCCGATGTGAGAGCGAGCCGAGCCGAGCGCGTGCGCCATTACGGTTCGTAATTCGATTTCTTCCGGAGAAAATAATAATTTCTCGATTTCTTATGCGCATTATTTCTCCCAATTCAGTCAGAGCGAAGGGCGGAAGCGAAGAGCGTTGTTTTTTTTGTTTACGGGCGTACGGGCGTACGGGCGGGGTAGAGCGTACGGGTAGCGTTTTTTTTTTTTTTTGGCAAGGAACGGGCACCCACGTACGGGCATGCCCTAGTATCTAGAAATGTTGCAGACACATTGTGACACGTGCACACAGGAATGGGGATTGGGGGAGGTGTTTAGGAAGGGGAAGGGGATTGGAGGATAGGGAAGGAGGGGTGGGGGTGAGGAAGCTGAGCTGCTGACAAAATTAGGAAGCTGAGCTGCTGGCATCCCAATTTCCATTGTGGACAAGACATGGCTGCCACCATCGGAATTCCTGGGAAATTTAAAACTTACATTTTTTTTTTTTTTTTGTATCCAAGATCGAGCCTCGTGAAAGAGCTAACATTAATCACACAAAAGGTCAAACCGACACATTTGCTATTTAATGGCGCATTACATCTGAGCATTAAGTGCAAAGACACTAAACTTCATGATCACATAATGATGTAACAAACCAAAGTTTATGAAATTTGCCTTGTGCTCCACTTCAACAAAAAATGTCGATTCTTAGTTGTGCATGTTGTTAGCAAAGTTAGTAAGAAAAATAAAAACTTGACCAAAAGAAAGATCTTGTGAAAGTCCTGAGAATAACTGATACCCAGTGGGAGTCCTACAAATGTATATACTTGGAATAAGTTGCTTTTGTCAAACGAACAAAGTTTCAGTCGTAACTTGAGGGTGGCACTAACATTTGCATCAACCTAAGTATCTTTGTGATTAACCGATTGAACCCATAATCAGTTAATCATGAAAAAAAAAAAATTCATTTGGGAAGCAGGAGGAGAGCAGCCAGCTGGATTTCTGCACTGAATATTGCACAGACAGAAGCCTTGACACCAATAGGCAGCAAATGAGGGAGAAAAATAATCAACTAGGCATCTGTGCAAAGGCGAGCCTTTTCCAGGTTTCTGTCCAGGCATAAGACAGATTAGAGACGCCAGCACGCAATGCTGCTGGCTTCCCCGTTCTGCATTGCTCACGAGGGTCAATCTCCTTTCTCTTTTTCCAACATAACTGAAATGTTCTTGGACGTGCCAAACATCTCTGCTGAACGGTGACGCGTCAAGCCGTTGGTCCTCATGCTGCTTGTGGCATCGAACTCTTTGCTTTGCCAGA
Organism: Myxine glutinosa; assembly: GCF_964187855.1. NCBI lineage: Eukaryota > Metazoa > Chordata > Myxini > Myxiniformes > Myxinidae > Myxine > Myxine glutinosa. The sequence goes on from NC_136261.1 coordinate 273,664,790, forward strand.
GGAAAAAAAAATATCAAGTTGTTTCACTCACAAATACTGGGGTTATGTGTTACAGCACCTTAAACTTAAAATGCTCCTCAACTATTTAAATTTACGAGTTTATGGTAAATGGGATATTTCTTGTTTGCAAAATGTTACATTGCATCTTCTATCTTTAACAAACAAGGATGACCGCACTGTGGTCACAACCTGCGACAAAATCCGGTAACGGACTGATTGGGAAACGTGCATTTAAAGAACTCCTAAAAGATGAACAGCGTGATTGGGAACACACATTTAATGCGCTATAAAATAATTAACTTGACACCTCTCACACATGACAGCCTCCACCACAGTTATATCAGAACAAGCTGATTCGTCACACAATTATGGATTATTTAACCCCAATATGGGACTCCTCAAATAATACGTAATGCAATTTTTTTTAAGGAGCCGCGTACAGTGCATGTTGATAGGCTTGATTAAATCTTACTAGTAATTTTTATTTGACATTGATTAGATTTTTCAGGGTACCTCATTGTGAGTAACACTCGACCGAAACAAAGCTAATGGAAATCTGACGCAACAAACCCAGGCAGTATATAATCAGCAGAGGCACACATGCCTGATATCTTAGTCTGGGCCTACAGGCCTGATGTCTTAGTCTGGGCCTACAGGCCTGATGTCTTAGTCCATATTTCGTCTGGGTGCCATGACCATGGTGGGTGGAGTCAAGCAACAAATGATCAGGGCATGGTCTGACAGCTGTCTGACCAATGGGTGCTCATTTCAAAATCGACCAAAAAGAACCCCCAACAAGAACCACAACAACAACAACAACAACCATGCAGAGCTCATGTTGAACTTTGTGTCACGTCGCAGGTAAAAACACGATGCTCATGGAACAGACTAAATTAAGAACCAGAACAGCACTCAGTGGAGCGCATACCTCCACCAGACTGAACAGTCTACATTTTTTAACCTCCTAATAGGCCGGATCTGCATCTGGACCTGAACCAAAATCTAATTGGCGTGTTCTTATCATCGAACCAACCCATCCACCAAATTTTGTCATAATCCATCCACAACTTTTTGAGATATCATGCTATGTATCGTGTTTGGCTCCATTTCTCAATGGTGAAGAATCGGTTGTAAAAAAATTTAACATCTCATATCCAGATCTGGGTTTGGGTTTGGATGCTCACCAAAATTAAATCAATTCGCCCTTGTCATAAACCAACCAGTCCACCAAGTTTCGTCCAAATCTGTCCATAACTTTTTGGGATATCATGCCATATATTGGTTTTAGCCGCTTGGTGTCGGTTTAGTGGTTAGGGTGCCGGCTTGGGGTCCTAGGCTCCTGGGTTCAAATCCCGGTTGTTGCTGAATTAACGCCAGAGGGGTTGACTCAGCCTGTCATCCTTCCGAGGTCGGCAAATTGAGTACCAGTTCACTGGTAATTCCCTGCATGTCGTAAGAGGCGACTAAACAGGGTTGGCGGCAGGAAGGGCATCCGGCCACAAAACAATGCTTCAAAAAGGGGACCATGGTGACCAAAAAGGCCAACCCCTGCTCTGCGGGGGAAAAAATGGCCTCTAAAGGCAGTTCTTTTTATATATACAGTGGGGAGAACAAGTATTTGATACACTGCCGATTTTGCAGGTTTTCCCACTTACAAAGCACGTAAAGGTCTGTAATTTTTATCATAGGTACACTTCAACTGTGGAAGACGGAATCTAAAACAAAAATCCTGAAAATCACATTGTATGATTTTTAAGTAATTAATTTGCATTTTATTGCATGAAATAAGTATTTGATCACCTACCAACCAGTAAGAATTCCGGCTCTCACAGACCTGTTAGTTTTTTCTTTAAGAAGCCCTCCCATTCTCCACTCATTACCTGTATTAACTGCACCTGTTTGAACTCGTTATCTGCATAAAAGACGTCTCCAGACCGTCTCCGACCACAAAGACCGCAAAGACTGACCGCAAAGCCGTCTCCAGACCTGTCCACACTCAATCAGACTCCAACCTCTCCACAATGGGCAAGACCAGAGAGCTGTCTAAGGACATCAGGGACAAATTTGTAGACTTGCACAAGGCTGGGATGGGCTACAGGACAATAGGCAAGCAGCTTGGTGAGAAGGCAACAACTGTTGGCGCAATTATTAGAAAATGGAAGAAGTTCAAGATGACAGTCAATCTCCCTCGGTCTGGGGCTCCATGCAAGATCTCACCTCGTGGAGCCTCAATGATCATGAGAAAGGTGAGGGATCAGCCCAGAACTACACGGCAGGACCTGGTCAATGACCTGAAGAGAGCTGGGACCACAGTATCAAAGAAAACCATAAGTAACACACTACGCCGTCATGGATTAAAATCCTGCAGCGCACGCAAGGTCCCTCTGCTCAAGCCAGCGCATGTCCAGGCCCGTCTGAAGTTTGCCAATGACCATCTGGATGATCCAGAGGAGGAATGGGAGAAGGTCATGTGGTCTGATGAGACCAAAATAGAGCTTTTTGGTTTAAACTCCACTCGCCGTGTTTGGAGGAAGAAGAAGGATGAGTACAACCCCAAGAACACCATCCCAACCGTGAAGCATGGAGGTGGAAACATCATTCTTTGGGGATGCTTTTCTGCAAAGGGGACAGGACGACTGCACCGTATTGAGGGGAGGATGGATGGGGCCATGTATCGCGAGATCTTGGCCAACAATCTCCTTCCCTCAATAAGAGCATTGAAGATGGGGCGTGGCTGGGTCTTCCAGCATGACAACGACCCGAAACACACAGCCAGGGCAACTAAGGAGTGGCTCCGTACGAAGCATCTCAAGGTCCTGGAGTGGCCTAGCCAGTCTCCAGACCTGAACCCAATAGAAAATCTTTGAAGGGAGCTGAAAGTCTGTGTTGCGCAGCGACAGCCCCGAAACCTGAAGGATCTGGTGAAGATCTGTATGGAGGAGTGGGCCAAAATCCCTGCTGCAGTGTGTGCAAACCTGGTTAAGAACTACAGGAAACGTCTGATCTCTGTAATTGCAAACAAAGGTTTCTGTACCAAATATTAAGTTCTGTTTTTCTGATGTATCAAATACTTATTTCATGCAATAAAATGCAAATTAATTACTTAAAAATCATACAATGTGATTTTCAGGATTTTTGTTTTAGATTCCGTCTTCCACAGTTGAAGTGTACCTATGATAAAAATTACAGACCTTGTCGTGCTTTGTAAGTGGGAAAACCTGCAAAATCGGCAGTGTATCAAATACTTGTTCTCCCCACAGTATATATATATATATATATATATATATATATATATATATATATATATATATATATATATATATATATATATATATATATATATATATATATATATCGGTTTTAGCCCTGTAACTTAATTGTGCATTGAAACACTTAAAAAATTCTCAGATTCGGAAAGTGATCTTCACCAAAATCAAATCAATTCTTCCTTGTCACACACCCAACCTGTCCACCAAATTTCGTCCAAATTAATGTCCAACTTTTTGAGATATCCTGTTCACAGAGAGACAAACAAACAAACAAAACAAGAAGACGTCATGCAGAGCACGATACTTGCAAAATCCATTCCCCTTGCAAAATCCATTTCCCTGCACCGAGAGCAGCATCGGCAGGGGTGTAGCAATGAGAATCATCTTACTATAATTCACCAAATGTCCGCCTGTCTGTCTGTCTGTCTGTCTGTCTGTCTGTCCGTCCGTCTGTCTGTCCGTCCGTCTGTCTGTCCGTCCGTAGTTCGAAGGTATCGCAAAAACGGCTGAACCGATCGCAACGATATTTTGGGTGGGTAATCCTGGGATCTCCTGGAGTAAAATAGGGTATATTGTTTTTCCAATTTCACCTTTGACCTCCAGCATTTTCAGGTTTGGACTCCCGCATAACGTTATTTTCCTGGGTGCTGCACAAACGGCTGCACCGATCGCTGCACAGCTAGCTGCACAGCTGCACCGATCGGACTCCAACAACCGAATCGAATCGGATAAGCTAACAGATCGCTGTCTCCATCGATCTTGCCAAGGCCGTAACACCTATCGGCTCAAAATCCTTTTAACTGTTGACTTGGTAGTTTTTACAATGAAGGAAACACGTATCGGGAGTACATACAACATAGCGATTGTGAATGTGACCGCTCTGAGGCGTCTTTCGCTTCGCATCGCAGTGACAGTGAGCATCAACATGGCGACTGTAAGATTAAAATCTGGCTCCAAGCCCCCTCACAGCCCAAAGCCTTCAACCAGACATATTAACACGCTCCTCCCCCTTCATTCCCGTTATTCAAAGCAAAGCGGTAAAAAATTGTTGTATAGCCATTATATATTACTAGCAATGGTACCCGCCCTCAGGGCGGGGCTTCAATTGCGAAAGCAATTTATATAAACATCCGTTAAATATCACACGCAAATCATCAAAATCTAAACAGTATTTTTAGAATTTCATAAAACAAAAAAAACACACCACTGTTCATATCGGTAAATATTATTCCATCGTGTTTCAAATCGTGATATCAACTGTACGCTTTTCTTCAGGAAAAAAAAATGGAATGATTTTGTACCTCTTCTTCAGGTTAGAACTTCAGGATAGACGACATTGCTGATAAAAGTTCCTTTTCTCTCTTTGAAGTTCTTGGCAAACATTTTTATATTGTCACTGCTGCCAACGCGACGCCATGGCATTGTTCATTACATTCATTCATTCATTCATTTAATGATCATTAAACATTATTCTTGCGCTCATTAAACGTTCAGTGAACATTAAACGTTCGTTAAAAATTTAACGTTCATTAAACGATTACGAAAATAAAAACGAAAAACATTACGAAATTACATTCACACCGTCACATCAAACACTACCGTGAACACATGGAATATTGGAGAGCCCATTGCCCAAACGATTTGTCTACAAATACTGTTTTTGATGATTTGCGTGTGATATGATTTAACGGATGTCTATTTAAATCGTTTAAAATAAAAAAAAGCCTTCGATTTCTGAGATTTTGCCTTTTCATTTGGGCCTCCCAATTGAAGCCCTGCCTGTAGGGCGGGTACCATTGCTAGTGAAGGTAATTTTAATATCCAAAAAAATATTGCCATAAATCCAAGAAATTGTCCATTTCATCAAGATTAAAATTGACGATCTTGATCAAAGCTCGGGTCAATAGGATGAAAAGTGACGATTTTCAGATGAAAATGGATGATTTTAGAAGTTTGACCTTCAGTTGACCTTGGACCTTTTGACCTCAAAAATAGTTCCTTTCCCAATTTAGTGAGTCAATATGCAGATGCTGTTCAGCGTTCAAGTCAATTGGATGAAAAATGACAATATTAGAAATTTGACCTCAAGATGATCTTTGACCTTTGACCTCAAAATGAATAGGCTTCTTCTTCAAGAACAACTCCACCAGGTGGTGAACGTTCGTGAATATTGGTTTAAAATTGTAACCTGTAGGCGATTGACAGCAAAAAAAACAAACACACACACACACACACACACACACACACACACACACACACACACACACACACACACACACACACACACACACACACACACACACACACACACACACACACACGATGGCTTCCACGTGAACTATCATACATGCAATCAGGTGGATATCTAAGATCCTTTGCTATCTTTTTAACACGAGTGGGCTTTCAACAGATATCAGAATGAGAATGAGAATGAGAACACCACGAGAGTGAAAACTGGAAAGCACTGCTGGCACCTCATTATGTTGCAAATACCCCCACCCCGTTCCCTCCTTCCCTTTACCCCCTTGTCCCCCACACACCTACCTCCTCCATCACATTTCCACTGCCCCACTAGACTCACATAAGTTATCAAAAACGAAAACTTGTGATAAGGAAAAAAAAAACAGCCTTAAAATCACGCAGCTCTTTTACAATACCTGCGCTGACAAATAGAGCAAACATTCCAGACTGAACAAATACCTGCATGTCGCAAGTGGAGGAAATTGAACACCATGATCTCTGCTCTCTTGCACCAGACGAGCTTTGACATTCCTGCAGAGGTCCAGCACTCTACAATGGGCACACAACACAGCCTCCATTTATATATAAAGGGACATTCGTAAACATTGCAGAAAACAAATGCAATTTGATACTGTGTGACTGATGTATGGTAAATCTTACTATAATTCACCAAATGTCCGTCCGCATGTCTGTCCGTCCGTCTGTCCGTTCGTTCGAAGGTACCGCAAAAACAGCTCAACCGATCGCAACAATATTTTGGGTGGGTAATCCTGGGATCCCCAGGAGTAAAATAGGCTATTTAATTTTCCCAATTTCAGCTTTGGTCTCCAGCATTCCCAGGTTTGGACTCCCGCATAACATTCGCGTTCGCATAACGTTCATTGTGACGATGTTTTCATTGTGACGATGTTGTTTTCCTGGGTGCCACACAAACGGCTGCACCGATCGCTGCACGGCTGCACCTATCGGACTCGGTGACCTCGGACAAAGACCTTTTATAAGGACACGGGTTGAATCCCTACTTGAGAGAATTCCAAACCCCTCCCCGCCGTCACGGCCGTCTCTCCAACGCACAATCCCACGAGATATGCGGAAAGGACGACCCAAAACCAATATAAACATCATTAAACATCATTCGTATATAAACATCATTAAAAGTAGATAATGACCTCGGCCAAAGTTCAAACGACGTATAATCTCGACATGAGAGAATTCCACATAGCTATTTGGGCGGTGTATACGCTAACAGATCGCTGTCTCCATCGATCTTGCCAAGGTCGTAACACCTATCGGATCAAAATCCTTTTAACAGTTGATTTGGCAGTTTTTACAATGAAGGAAACACGTATCGGGAGTACATACGACATAGCGATTGTGAATGTGACAGCTGAGGCGTCTTTTGCTTCACATCGCAGTGACGGTGAGCACCAATATGGCGGCTGTAAGATTAAAATCTGGCTTCAAGCCCCCTCACCCCCACAGCCTTCAACCAGACATATTAACACGCTCCTCTCCCTTCATTCCCGTTCTTCAAAGCAAAGCGGTAAAAATTGTTGTATCGCCATTATATATTACGAGCAACGGTACCCGCCCTAAGGGTGGGGCTCCAATTTGGAGGCGCAATTTATATAAACATCCGTTAAATATCACACGCAAATCATCAAAATCTAAACTGTATTTTTAGAATTCAATAAAAAAACCACATCACTGTTCATATCGGTAAATATTATTCCATCGTGTTTCAAATCGTGATATCAACTGTACGCGTTTCTTTAGGAAAAAAAATGGAATGATTTTGTACCTCTTCTTCAGCTTAGACGACATTGCTGATAAAAGTTCCTTTTCTCTCTTTGAAGTTCTTGGCAAACATTTTTATATTGTCACTGCTGCCAACGCGACGCCCTGGCATTATTCATAACATTCATTCATTCATTTAATGATCATTAAACATTATTCTTCCACTATCATATATTCTTGTTCTTACACATTATTCTTACTGATATTTTACCTTTTCATTTGGGCCTCCCAATTGAAGCCCCGCCCGTAGGGCGGGTACCGTTGCTAGTATGTAAAAATGCAATTTGTTGGCAAAGGGAAGTGCAGGTTTGAAGGTGGGGAGTTAAGAAAAAGACATGACTGAATGATTGCAGTGGTGGAAAACACAAGCTTTTGTTCAAAAATAATTGGCCAAATAAGCACTTTATATTTTCGTTTTCTTTTGGTATGAATACACAGAAAAGTTTGCACAAAATGTTTGGCTTTTTAACTTTTCACGAATTCAGTTTAGTGACAGCTTGCCATGCAAAATAATCACCATATTCATATGGCTTTCTCATATTCTTGAACCAGTTCTTTTTCGATGACCATAACACTGAACAAGCACTTCTGACAACATGGAAAGTGACAGGAAAGAAAAGCAGTGGCCAACATGGTTTCCGTAGAAGGAAATGTACAGATGGTGGAAAAACGCCTCAGAAGGATTCCTCCCAAGCAGGAAAATTATTCCCAACTGCATGGAAATGTCCAGAAGCAATTCATTTCCAAAAACATTACCATGCTCGGGCTGCTCACAGAAACCAGTCATCATCGACAAAACATCACATGCCAACTGTTAATGTTGAATAACCATCGAGTAATATTCAGTGAGGCAGGGACGGCACTAACTGGTGTACCCAGTGGAACACTGACAACCATGATGCGAACACGAGATCTGTGCACAATAGGCACCAAAAATGCTGCCAGATGACTGAAACAGCAGCCGTACTGACTAACAAAATTTGCTGTAATTTAAATGATGTGAACTGACAGCTACTTGAACTCGGTTGAAATACCCCCAACCAGAACAAAGGCCCCAATGATGCAAATGGCGAATAAATACAAAATGGATTTTCGAGCTTCAAAATGAATAGCTATGGGTTTTGGGGGGTCATTATGCTCACTAAGTGCTAAATTAACTGCTGTTAGGGTCTAATGTGAGAGCTGAAGCCTGCAATGTTCAATTAAAATTGCATCAACCAAACATTTCCCCTCAAATAAGCAAAACACAGTGGCGTAATTATTCAACAAGACCAATGCCACACAAAATATCAATGCAGAAATTATTTTCCTTTTTTTTTTTAACATTCTGCAGTAGCGTCAGGGTTGCCAACTGTTCAGCTTTCTACTGGAAAGCGCAACTTTTAGGGCATCGTCAAATTTCAATTTCAAAATAATTTCAAGTCAACATCAATGTTTGGTCAAAATCATTGTTCAGACAATAAAAGTCTTGTTCTTGCAATTTTCTGTATCGGAATGTAGAACTAGTCTTGCTGGTGATCCGACGAACAGTTAACGTCCGTAACATCAGCTTCTCCTTGCTTCCCATGGCGGTTAGCGCAATTCCATTAATGTCTCGTCAATTTCATCTATTGCAATTTTATGTGTCCAAAAAAACCAAAGCTTTTTAATGTGTCATCAAAATACCACAATGATGTTTTGGTCATCTTGAATGTTTGAAGTTTCTCGCATTCAACCATGAGTAGTGTGGAGGAAAGGGTAGATGGTATCTTTTTCAAGCCAGGATGGCGACAGAAATCGAAAGAGTTAAGTGCAGGCACCAAGTTCAACACATGTGCATGTGCCCTCTATCCCTCCATCACACACAAGTGAGATGCTTGCTCATGATTGAACTGTGAGAGGTTGGCTTCCAGCAGTGCTAGAATCGAGTAAAAAGTTTCGAGTTTGGGTTTTTTAAACAAATACATTCTCCACAAAAGGTTTGTCAGATTTGCTCTTTTAAAGAATATCGCAAGCTTCGAAAGATGAGCGAAGCCTCGGTGTTTTATTCAATTTATGTTTAGTTCACGGGAAAATATCATTCAACGATATCTAGTTATCAAGCGGTATCCAGAGAATGAGGCCATAAAATGACAACACAAGCCCATGTCTAGTCTGGTCCAATATGATGCTTAAATTATTTACCAAGACTGATAATATCCAGGAACAAGAAGTGTGCGAAATTAATTTTAACATACCATGGGGTTGGAGCATCATGACCACAATTACGATGGCCCGGTTGCATAAAACTCCGTTAACCTAAAGGAAAGATTTCCCTTAATGTACTTTGTAATTCCTTAGCTAAGGACTTCCTTAAGTGCTGTTGCATAAACAACCCTTAATGATTAGGATTCCCTTAAAGTTAAGGAAATCCTTAGGAGCCGTTGTTATACCATGCAACCAATCATATTAGAGATAGGAAGAGACGTCTGAAAGCCAGAACACATAATGAACATGCAATTTTAAATGATGCTTATTGTATGTTGCATGGGGAACACGTGTTTGTGGATGAAGGAAGAATAAAATGATTCCTGTGTAAAATTCATTCGATTCTCATTGAGCATTTTATTACTTCTTCCAATGAAGGTGAGCGGGGCAGTGTTTATGGTCCGGTTGCATAAAGCACATCCTTTAGAAAAAATACGAGAATTCCCTTAAGCTTTCCCTTAAGGACATCCTTAAGTTGAGGATGGTTTCATACACCAATAATCTTTAAGGTTTAAATCCTTCCTTAACATTAAGGTAGAATCACCTCGTCCTTAACCACAAACCTTTGAGTTTCCAAAAGGCGCTCGTCATGGAAATTGGTCACAAAGAGGTCGATTATCGCACCGCGACGTCATGTTATATGCTGATATAACAATACATCCCAAATTTTTCACTTTTTCATGACATCCAGAATATTTTACTTGTAGTTTCGCACTCGTGCTTCACTTTTAAAATGTCATATTTTCACCATTCTCGGAAAGTTTGTAAACAGTTACTGCACACGTTAACACATTTACAAAAAAATGCTCAATGAGAATCGAATGATTTTTACACAAGTATAATTTTATTCCTCCTTCATTTGCAAACACGTATTCCCCATGCAGCATATAACAAGCATCATTTAAAATCACGTGTTCCCCATGCAGAAATATAATAAGTGTCATTTAAAAGCACGTGTTCATTATGTGTTCTTGCTTTTGGAAGAGGCGTCTATCTCTAATCTGATTGGTTGCGTAGCACAGCAATGGCTCTTAAATATGTCCTTAACCTTAAGGAAAGCCTTAGCTGAGGATTTCCTAAGGGATGTTTATGCAACAGCACTTAGGGAAATCCTCAGCTAAGGGAAATCTTTTCTTCACACATAAAGCACATCGGGCCACGATCGTACTCAATACGTGTATGCAAATGAGTTTAAACTGACGTCACCCCAAACAACGAATTATGACCTTTCTTACAATGTTTAATACCTGGTGTTGGCTTAGCGGTTAGGGTGCCGGCTTGGGATCCTAGGATCCTGGGTTCGAATCCCGGTCGATCGCTGAATTAACACCAGGGGGGTTGACTCAGCCTGTCATCCTTCCGAGGTCGGCAAATTGAGTACCAGCTTGCTGGGATGAATGATCACGGTGTGTACCCCGATTTAGAATAGGTACACCGTATCCCTGTGCATCGTAAGAGCGTGACCAAGGGTTGGCGTCAGGAAGGGCATCCGGCCATAAAAACATTGCCTCAAACAGGGAACCATGATTGTCATGGGGCCCACAAGGCTAACCCCCGCTCTAGCGGGGAAAATGGCCTTAAAACGATCATTCATTCATTCATTCATTCATTCTTACAATGTTTAATACCCAGGTGACTTATGAAAGCTTGGAATCTAATTGGTGAGGTAAGGAAATCCTCAAATTTGTCCTTAAGGAATCTTCATACAACCGGGCCTATATCCTCAAGAATGTGGAAATATTCTGCCCCGCTGAATTTTAATAGATTCCAATATGTCAGAATGGATTAACACTCTATTCATTATAATTCACAAAGACAATGGATCTAGCTTGTTCTGAATAGCGACAGATGCATCCAATAAAGGGATGCAATATTGTTCTTAGTTGCAGTCCACTGTTGTATTATGGAGAAGAGAGCTATCATCAACTAGCTATACGAAGATGTAGATAGTTTGTCAAAGGAATTGCAAACTATCTGAGAAGTTGGGTCGAAAATTCCGGTCTAATGGATATTAAAATTGTATGTGGAGCAGAAAATGCATCTGTCAAATGTGGAAAATAGAAGTATATTTTCGTGCATGTAAAACGACTGTTGAGAACTTAGTGAACACTGTGCTGAGTCAATGGAATGTTGTAATAATACACAATGCAGCAAAACATGCCCTGAAGATGTTTTTTTTGCGTCGACGGCGTATTTTATGGCGTAGATGACCTTGTCATCAAGGTTTACAATGAATTCCCAATTTTGAGTTTTTCAACCTCATCGAAACAGAATACTGAGAAATCTGGCCATGACTTCTGACCCTTTTTCCTGCTGTGAATCGACAGACTACTTAAGAATAGGCCAGGACCCAAATCTCTGTGAGCCATGGAGAAGAAAATGTGAGCTGTGCACCATGGACGTTCATGTCTGAGCAAGAGGAAGCAGTGTCCGATGGCGGAAACCTCACGCTTCCTTAGCTATACATTTACTTTTATCTCAAAATCATGAACCAATTTAACAATACCACTAAGAATCCTGAAAGTAATCATCTTCAGGCAACAAGTATATGCCACCTTAAAGGAGCTGAGAAGAGTTTCTGAATTGACAAGAAAAGGGGTTCCGCACGATACAAGGTGATAGTGTTTGAAGAACCGAGTGGAATACATTGAAGAACCTTAACAAGTAGAATAAATTAATTCAAGATGCTCAAAAGGATTCAACGTGCATTCTCCAATATTGAGAAAAAGTTCAATTTCAAAGAAAAACCTTTTCTAAAAGTTGTTTATGCCACTTAATCTGGACAATCACCTTGAGATTGACAAACTGTGTATTCTGGGTATAAAGCTGCACATTAAAATAGATGGATAAGAACTATTCACAGAAATGCTTATTCTAATAGAAATTGAAAAAAACTTGACATTGCAGTTTGTTTTTTGTTTGTTTTTGTATACAAGATCGAGGCTCGTGTAAAATTTAACATTGACCACAAAAAGACAAACTGACGCATAAAACATAAAGCATATGATAAAGGGAGCGGGAGAACAAGATGGAGAGCTGGGACATCGGGAGATCTGTGGGAGGGAGAGAGCTTGGGGGGAGGAGTCATGGGAAAGGGGGAGGGGGGGGCGGGGGAGTTGGAAGAGGTAGAAAACACATGGACATTGCTCGGACTTCCAATACTGAACAGAGGACCAACAGGAAAAGGAGCACCTCGCTCTAACCAAGGTCTCTGATAACTGGTGAGGCCCCGAACTTGCTTCTAAAATTTTAGCATATGCTGATTATACCACCCAACAACACATTTTTGGAACTCACTTGCAGCCTTATATAAAATCGTGTGGAACGGTTTAAAGAATTAGCTGTAAGTTGATGTGGTGAAAGCTGAGCTGTTCATGAACTTCAATTATGAAATGGCATGTGCTGAGTTTGCAAATTTGTGCAGAGAGGTGATGCTAATGAGCATGAGAGAGCAGCAAGACAACAACAGAAGTACAATTGAAGGAACTTGGAAGACGCAAGTAAAAGGTATTGTGAAATACGTTAAAGTGTGCGAAATGCTTCGCGGCACATTAAAACGGTGTGGAAATGGGCCTGAGCATCCGGTTTTGAGAATCTTGAAAGTTGACAACCCCCAAGTGAAGCATGCAAAACTAGACTCCGTAGAGCGTATACCTCCACCAGGTGGAACAGTTTACATTTTGCAGTCCACCGATAGGCCGGATCTGCATCCGGACCTGAACCAAAATCTAATCGGCTTGTTCTTGTTACCTACCCAACTCATCCACCAAGTTTTGCTCTGTAATTTTGGCAGGAGGCACTGCTAGTGGAGTGAAAGCCATTAGTTTGGGCGGGAATGAGACCCTGACCCATGGCTTAAAATTTGGCCAATCAGACAATTCGACCAATCCGGGAGCCGAAGGCCTGACAGGTCTTATACCCGTTAAAGTATTTTGCCAAATAACTCGGTCATTCCAAATAATAGTGAATAATGTTTTTCCTTTTTAAATTGATACAGTCTTGCAAGGGGACATTGCATTATCGATGACGTTTTGTTGGGTATTCTAGTTTGACTACATCGTGATTTTAGTCCAAGATATCAATGTCACAAAGAATAAGAAGTTTGTTGAATATATCACAGAAGTATAGAAAAGCTTTTGCTTTTTATCATGCACGAGAAGGGGTGCCTGGCGTTACCCTGTGCTGTTCTAATCCAGTTGGCATTTTGCAAAGAATCATTTTATTTTTTGTGGGGCCTAAAACACTTCCCGACATATAATTTTCAATTTCAAAATTGCTTCACCCTGATCAGTCTACTGATACCGAATGACTACTGATACTTCACAATGTGCCCATGGCGATGGTGAAATGTCAAAGGAATGGAGTTGGGGTCATTCAATGTTACCTTCCACATAGCTACAAAGATTTAGGCTCTATAGGGTGATTACAAAAAAAAAAATCAAAAACAATTTTATCAAAGAAAATTAATACACCCCAAATCCACATTTTTCAAATTCCGATTTCTTTCCTGAAAGTCCTTGTCCATCTTTTTTATTCCGTGTACCCCACCACAGCCCTCTCCCTTCCACAGATCTCCTGATGTCCCTGTTCTCCTCTGTTGTTGTGCTTCCCTTTCTCTCCCCTTCTTGTCTCACGCTCCCTTTATTATATGTTTTATATGTTAGCTCTTACATGACCCTCGATTTAGTATACAAAAAAAATCCAACCTTTTTTTCCCAAAAAATTTTTTTTTGCTTAAAACACTCCTCGGCACTCACTGATGAACCTCAAAATCCTTTTAGCCATCTCTGGAAAAATGGTGACACACACAGACATCACTCTTATAGTATGGATAAGCATGAACCCTTTGAGTACGGATGACGTCCAGTGCCGCAACCCGCGAAAAAGTTTTGTGTACGGATGACGTTACAACACGTCATCGACTATACCTATAAATAGATTGTCAGTACGTGGTTGAGTACGTGGTTGTGCGTATTAACACTTAGAGTATGTGGTTGTACGTATTAACACTTAGAGTACGTGGTTGCATTCCCATACCAAAATGCCAAATTAATCCCGTACCGGGGGTATTTATATCAAAAAAAAAATCCCGTACTCAAAGGGTTAAGCACCATATACACATGATGCAAATAAAAAAGGTGGAATTTTGAAATCCACCCTTCCCCTTACCTTTGTCATTCTTAAATCCTATAAATTTCATTTCCTCCCAATATTCTTAAATGTCACCAACTTCATTCATGTTGCTTTCTTACCTTTTCCCCAAATTCTCCCTTTTCAGCCCTTTCAAGGACTCTTAACCTTTTATTTGTTTCTCATCTTTGACATACCCACCCTATTGTGTATGTAATATGTTAGTATCACCACCCATGTATAAACATTTGCTGGCAGGTGCAGCATACTCTCCGCACCAAGACTGATTACCACTTACTAATGCGTTGGAACTTTATGGACTGGGCGCCTGCATTAAAATCTCATTCTAAGCATCCCGCACTCACTCACTGGCAGCTTCATTAGTCTCACATCTTCAAAATAATGGTTGCGCAATTCCTCTTTTATGGCATTGAACAACCAGACACAAACATGTGCCAAATCTAGTAAATTAGATTGATGATAAATAATAGGGTAGCACAAGTATCTGTCACCAGTTACAAATAGTGCATTTATGTGGAGGCTGGTGGGGTTAAGAGTGGTAAGGACACGGTCCATTTCGTTCCCCTTCCCTTTTTTGTCAAATGGCTCTTTATACTTTCTCCTGGACTACAAAAATAAAATTGCATCCACTCCCTCTCCCACCCAGGTGTTTTCCAATAAAATGGTAAAATAGACACATAGAGCAAAATCACACATTGCATGCAGTTGAATGACCCCACTGCCAATGGAACCTTGCTCTTCCATGAGCCCTTGGTCTTGAAGAGAAGAAAATGATATAATTGCACACAGCTGATGCATCATCCATTATGTTTGTATCAATGGCTGCTTCAGATATCGACACGTGTCAATTCCACAAGATGAGTCTCGGGTAAGACACAGGCATCCGGCGATCAACAAACAGATTTCTGCCATTTTGCCTCAAAATTAGAGAATTATGTCGAATGCGAGAAGTTTCTTTATTTTACCTTCCTGCTGAACCGTTTGCATTGGCCATTGGGAATGTTTCCGGATGCCTCCTTGTGAACAGTCAATTTCAAAAAGTGTTCAATGAATAAAAAATATTTTTTGTTGCAAGTTTTAAACATATATTTACTGATTTGTCCAAATTTCTCATTGGCTTGTCTTTAATGCCCTGACACAAATAACAGGTTGAACCATGCAAGGTTGTCTTCTGCACTACATATACAGCTGAGCTGGACACAATTGTTTTGCTGAAATCACAAAATGGAATTCACACTTGCAGCAAAATAAAAAGTCCTATGGATACAATTGCATTATTTCCTCGACACTGTATGGCCAGGATTTTACTCTCCATGGACAGAACAAGCATAAAAGGTTGCTGTGTAACACCTTCAAAACAACAGCTGGCTGGGAAATTCATGACATCTCCATGTCATTATGCTTCCAGACAATCTCGCCACGTGGAAGCTAGGAAAGGCCAGCTGGCAGAAACGGCCTCAGGGCCTCATCGACATGCTTGGCAAGCATGCCATGCCCCATCAGTCAGCCCATCCCACCAAACCATAACCCCATCTTCTCTGTTGTCACTATAAAAGCACCTTGGGGGAAACCCACAAGCAAAGGGGTTTTATTGATGAATAAATCTTTTCGCAATGCCTTTCTCAGGCGAGACACCAGATCCAAAAACTCCTTTCCAGCCATGTGCATGGAGAACCAAAGCTGCTGTCGCAGTGACATCTCAACAGGTTTTTTTAAGCTGGGAAACTTTATATCGGCAGCCGGCAAGCTCGCGGACAGCACTCCTTGACAGCTTTAATCACAGTTCAACACCTTAGGGATGCTGAGCAACCAAACATTGTGCATTAGGTCTTCGCTGTTTTGTCTGTTGTTGCACATGAGGAGGAGAACAGATTTTAAGAGTGGCAAAGATGGACACTTGCTCTGTTTACAGCTATCATCCATAGCAACAAGCTTGGGAATGTTAAAAGGGAGTCCAGAGTCTTCAACTCAGGTTGCACTGCTCAGCCGGCGGCTTGGCCGTACTCCAAGGCTCCAAAGATGCCATTTATCGTGCGCATGAGGTCAAAACTCGGCAGGATGGCTGGGATTGATTCCACGTGTAGAAAACAAAAGCGTGATGTTTGTATTGTAATGGGACTCATTGAAGCCCAGCAGGGTTTGCATTCATCCTCTACCCAGCAGTACCACAATATTTCTAAAATTCAATGTACTCAAATCCTATCTTACTTCCTAAAAAAATACATGGGAAAGAAACAGAACCTGAAGCATTTCTTTTTTCCAACTTATTGTTTTGTTGTTTATGAGCACCAAGACAGGATGTTAACCCACTGATCCACTTCAGGTGGAGAAAAAAAGAAATGAGTTTCTTTAACAAACAAGTTATCTGCCAAAGACACAAGCATTGCATTTCTGGGTGGAGTGGAGGGTGTACCAAAAAGTTTTCATAAGCAAATAATGCAATTTAAGAAGCTAAAATATAGACTCATGCAAAGAAGATACCTATGGTAGATGTCTCAACAATGCAGTGGCAGATTATGGAGCATATAGTATTTTAACCAAGGTGTCATGGCTCAGCATCAAATAATCTCACAGCACCTTACCTATCCCAAGGGACTGACGTCTCAAACGACTCTCCTATGATGTAGTAATCCATGCCAAGATCCTGCAAAGAGCGTTCAGGAAACACAAACAGATAACGTGGTATAGAAATTATTTGAGCCAAAAAACTGCTCTGAACCCACAAAAGTTTTGAACATAAACATGTAGTTTAAATCTAGAAGTGAGAACAGTTATAATAAGTAGCATTTTCACTCTGTTTTTAGGAAGAAACATTGTGATTTGGGAAACAATTTGAGTTGAAGGAAGCATTCACCAAAACTTTGATTTTTTCGAAACCAAAATTATTCTGTGGTCTCGCATAAATCCACGAACCTTTTCATTGCCAAAAGTACGGCAAATGGTGCAAAAAATGTTTTCAAATTAATAGCAAGTCCCATCAGGTTTTCTTTCGAGGGGGAAAAATAATTACAGTCCACATACAAATGAAAAGATTTTGTTGAAGAAGACAAAGTATGAAAAATTTCCCATGGCAGCACAAAACAAAATAACTGTTGCCAACAGTAACAGCAAAGGGTTAACACTGAGTTACTGTTCACGATATTTCACACCTTAAAAAAAAGCTTCGATTCTTAACACAATGCATCAAGTCCCATTCTTTGCCTCATGACATGATAGAATGCTCCTAGTTCCTTTCCATCTGTGTCATCTTTTATTGTGACCACAAACATTTAATTGTTATTTACAATGTCTAAGTGTATGTATTGGAACGCATTGTTTTGAACAGGAAAAAAAGAAGTTCAATTAAAACTGCTCATTGCTGTCAATGTGCTATAAGTCTTTGAAAAGTGGTTATAGTTCTATAATATGTCATTAATTATGATTCAGAAAACAATTAGATTTGTTCAATATGGAGTACACATCAAATATCAGCTGTTAAATTAAATTAAAAATTCAATATCTCAACATCATTAATAGTTTTGAAAAATATATTTAATTCGTGTTGACGTTGGAAAACTAAAAATATTGACAAGTGTTGTGGGAATAGCAGGAGCAGCATACAAAAAAAAATCAAAACACGAGAACCATTCAAAAGGTTCTCAGAACGGGGTGTTCGTTAGCACAGAAGGGCTGAGATTTATTATTATTATTATTATTACTCTTGAACTCGTCGTTTTTCTGACTGTACTTGTACATGTTAGAGTAAAGTAATAGTTTATTGACAGAAAATATTTTCAGTTTCTTTGATTACAGAAACATGTTGTTTTCTAACAAACCAGCTATTTTTTTAGTAGCACACAGACATATTTGC
The DNA here is from genome assembly GCF_964187855.1 of Myxine glutinosa. Classification (NCBI taxonomy): domain Eukaryota; kingdom Metazoa; phylum Chordata; class Myxini; order Myxiniformes; family Myxinidae; genus Myxine; species Myxine glutinosa. Next base: position 273,683,324 of record NC_136261.1, read on the forward strand.
CAAAAAACATTATGAATTTGTTTTATGTTCCCATGGATCAGACGTAAAGGCCTTTTTTTGTGAAGTTACAAAATGTAATTGTCATCGAGTCATGAATAATACACCACTGGAAAGGCCTGGCATAGTGCAACACATACCACCGTAATGACGTCCCAAAGAAAATAGTTTGACAGACAGAGGGAGTGAGGGACAGCGAAATCCGGCTTCTTCTTCTCATCGTGTCCACGGACAGTCTATACTTGGCCCAGCCAAAACTGGACACATTTTTGCACCTTGTTGTTGAATTCGGCAAGATCTGCAACAGTGCAGGGTTCCTCTAGCGATGGACATTGCAGGAGATGTTGCATGGTCTGTGGCTCAGTTCCACATTCGCAAGTTGTCGAGCTGGTTGTATATCCCCATTTGTTTAGTGACACCTTTGAATGACCTACACCATTCCTAAGTCTGTTAAGGCACTTCCATGTTACCCAGTTGCAAATAGCTCCTGGGGGAAGGCTTTCATCAGGTAGAATTTCCATCGCTGGGGGTTGTTCGAGTCTGACGAGCCGGTCTTTCCGCAAAGCGATGCGGGCTTCAGATGGGGTTGATTGTAATGAAACAACACTGTTCATGAAGGTCTTCCTTGACTTTAGGCGGCTGAGTGTAGGTGTATGACCATGCAGAGAGTGCCTCTCATCTGATGTTTGACGGAGTTGCTCTTTTTTTGCTGGCTACCGTTCTACTTGTATCAGCCGGAGCTTTACCCGCCAAGATATATAGGCTGTTGGTGTTTCTTGGTTTTAAACAACCTGTGATAGATCGGCAGCTTGCATTCAGAACGGCATCCATCTTCTCAGTATGAGCAGATCTTTCCCATACAGGGCAGGTGTATTCAGCAGTGGTATAGCAAAGAGCAAGTGCACTGGTGCTCAATGTTTTCGAGCTTCCTCCCCATCTTGTGTTAGTGAGCTTATTCAGGATGTTGTTTCGTGCACTCACTTTTGCCTTTGTCTTCTCGATGTGGGTCTTGAAGGTAAGGCATTGGTCAAGAGTGACTCCTAAATAGATAGGGTGCTCGCAATGCCTCAGTGTTGCTCCACACCAGGTTACTTTAAGCTGGCGTTTGGCTACATGGTTTCTGAGGTGGAATGCACAAACTTACGTCTTTGTTTGGTTTGCACAAAGGTGGTTTTCTTCTTGGTAGGATATTAGTCCCTCCAAGGCCTCAGACAACGTTTTCTCCACGGTGTTAAAATCAGTGCTTTGGGCAGTGACACATAAGTCATCAGCATATATAAAACGGCGTGTAACACCGTCAAAAGGTTGGTCTTTGGTGTAGATGTAGTACAGCAATGGTGCAAGCACGCTTCCCTGAGGAAGACCATTCTTCTTAAGACGCCACCTGTTGCGCTTCCTGCCGAGTTCAACATACAACCGGCAATTCTGAAGCATGCTTTCCAACAGCTCTGTTAAGTGAATATCTTTTATCATCTCTAGGATCTTGCAGAGGACATGCCTATAGTTCACTGTATCGTATGCTGCTGACAGGTCCACAAAAACAGCTCCTGTTACCATCCCTTGCTCAAAACCATCTTCGATATGTTGTGTGAGGTTGAGCAGTTGGCCTGTTGTTCATTTGCTGGGGCGGAAACCTGCTTGCTCTGGAATGATCTTCTCATCTACAGTTTGTGCTATCCTATTGATCAGGCGTTCAAACAGCTTATAGATGTGGCGAAGCAGTGAAATTGGCCGAAAAATACATACATATTGTTGCGGTTGTGCCATAAAGGCAAACCCCCTATAGTCAATTGCACGACAACATGTGTCAGGTCTCAGATTTGTTACTGCTTAATGCTCAATTATAAATGCCGGTTGACTGACGTATTACCACGTAAGCTATGTTATAAAATGCTGTTCTATAATGTTATTTCATGAGTTAATAAAATGTATTCGAACCTTAGGTAGGCTGCTTGAATCGTAGACCTAAATCCTTTGATAAATTGCCAAAAACATTAACTGTTTTGTTTAATGACAGTGACGCCTGAGTTACAATGAGGTTTTTGCTTCGCTTTCATTTAAAATGAGGAAAGGCTCGCTTCAGTCGTGTTGGACAAATTGTATACGTGTGCACTTTCGAGGCTAGATAAGGCCGGTCGTAAAATCCCTATCATGATTCTCAGACGGCGCCTCGAGCCGCGGGCAGGAGAACGCTCACATGCGCGTGATTTTGCGTAACACTAGCAGAATGTTTAGGTTGCAGACATAAAACCTATCGTGAACCATATATATTTTGTATTAATCACAGCGACGCTTGACTCTGTATAAACATGCTCTGAATTACTCATTTTGAACAAACCCATATACTTTATGGGTTTGTCGAAGCCAAGAATGCACCCTCCCTTTAATGAGTTATATTTTCTGCCTCGTCGGAGTTTTGAAATCACATCTGGTCCGAATGATAAGGTGCGTGCTGCACTCCCCCGAATGACAGAGCGGATAACGGTGGGGGCTAGGAATGACGGGGAGGGACTCTCGCCAGTCGCTTTGTTCTCTCGGAGATTTTCTGATAATCGTATTCATATATAAATGAATGAGAATCAATGTGTTTTCAGGAAGGCTTGACTTGGCATGAGACTGGCTCTTGCTGTAGATGTCTTGGCTTCCTCCGGATCCGTATAAAGTGTTATTTCAATAAAGGTCTCGTCATTCTCAAGCCTGTTGGTGGAACTCTATTTCGATCAGGAAGGTGGTTTCTGACATTTGGTGCCATGACTCGGATTGCAGCAGACAGAGGACAGAGAGAGCGGACCCCGAGCGACAGAAGGAAGGCTGTCCGAACGCCGGGACGCCGGCACGTCGTACCTTCCTTCCTGGAGCGGGTTCAGCCCGTTCCTTTCTGCCTTCTGCGCTGTCTGCACTCGAACAGAAATTGTAAGTAAAGGCTGTTTCAGGCCACAGAATGACGTACCTTTGTTGAAATCACCTGGATATCATTTAAGAGTAACGTTACAATATTTGCGCTGGATAAACATTAAGGGTAAAAAGCTAAGGATAGATTTTGCGCAGGATATCAGTAAGGATTTAACAGGAAGCTTAAAGTTACAGTTAGCACCAGGAGGGGAAAATGAGGTCGGACAGCCATATAGGTTGAAGCCAGGTGGCCAAGATTTTTCCAGGAAGGAACAGCCCAAAGACAAGATGGGGTATGCCATTGCATGCCAGGGAAAGATGGGCTGTGGTGAACTTAGAAGGTCCAGATAGAAACAGGCCAGGACCTGGTGGACAAGAGAAAATAAATAAGCTCACAGGAAATGGGCCAGGTGGCCACAGGGTGAGAAGGACAGGTTAGGTTTTGAAATATTGAAAATTGAAGCAGGAGCTGCATTGTAGGAATTTGAAGCTTCAGAGCCAAAGGAAGCAAGTTCAGGAAGCAAAGTTCAGGACAAAACAATTAAGGAGGTAGTTAAGCAAGCAAATCAGCGGCTAATGCCGCTCGTCCATAATCCGGACCAAGACCCCGCGAAAGGGGAGGTAGCCACCATGCCCCCAACCCCCCCCCAAGACCTGAGCTCAGCCCCGGGGCTCTAGGCAACACCCCAACACCCCCCACCCTGCCTCCCCTTTCCACCTCAACCCACCCCCCGTCCAACCCGTCCCAAAAATCCTTTTTCCTTGAATGAGAGACGTAATATGAATGAGGATATGAATAAGGAATGAATGTATATTGGGATATTAATTGACGTGTGTGTCTGGCCAATGTGTTTGTCTGTGTGTCAAGTGCAAAGCAGAGGGTTTCGGTGTGAAACTTTGTAAGCGATCTGCTCGACTTGGGGGAAATTCAGGCCGGGAATGTCCATTTTAACGTCTATCCGAGAGAACAGGCGAGGTCCTGAACTGAGTCCGGATTTTCATCTGTTTGGGAGTGTTTGGGAAGCGAATTGATATAAATCGGGTCAGGAGAGCACTCGGAGTGCCCTTGTCGATCTACTGTTGATATGAAGCGGTTTCTTGGAGATGGTTGCAGGATGGGCTGTTTTTTTTCTTTCGAGCGGCAGCCGGACGGAGGTTTGGAGTTTGTGGAACTGGAGGTTCAGAGTTTGGGTCGAAGTGTGCGTTTTACTTGAATCGAAGAGTTCATTCAATGGCAGATATTGTGGATTGTATGTGTGGGATGTATCGCTGAGGCAGCTCACCTTTGGAATTGGTGTCATATAGTGCATTTTGGGTCAGAGAGGTGGAGCGTCGGAGATCCTGTTTTTTTGCGATGTTCACGAGCTAGGGATGAGTTCTGACAGCTCAATGTTCTGACAGCTCACTACATGTCAGGTCGTAGATTTGTTATGACAGCACTTTGTTATGACAGCCGACTGCATGTCCCAACGCGAGGTAAACCCCGCCGCGAACGCGAATAGAGCGGCGTGCAGGGAGTGTTGGGATTCGTGTGGAGGCACGAGGGTGCGCGCCAAGACGGGGGGCGGCGTGGCGTCGTCGCGTTGAGATGGTTGTGCCAGGTCGATCGGCGATCTCTGAATTTAAATCGGATTTTTGTCATGTGTGTTGTGAAATTAAACGTCTATCCGAGAATCCTGGCAATGGTCGTTTAACTAAAGTGTGGTACAAACCTGTGTTTCCGCCGTGCGGCTCCGTGGAAGTTTGGGTAGAGGGATATTGGGTGTTCAGACAGGAGCCGAGCGAGCCGCGAGTCACGGGTGTGCTGTATGAGATTTGCTCAGAGTGCTGGCGATAACTCGCCCACTCTCAGAGGAGGATGTGTGCCCAAATGCATTGTGGGTCATTTCGACTTTGCTGGATGTCGGACGTTCATGTCAGACGAGCCATGTCGGAATAGTGGCCGGCTGCGACATATATGCCAGGCAATGTCACAGGACGAATACGTTACTTATAAGATGGATTTTTATTTAAGATGGATTTATAAGATGGATAGATGGATGGATTTATTTAAGATGGCTAAAATAAACGATTTCAAGACAGAGTAATTAATTTCCGGAGCCAAGTTCCAACAGGAAGTCTTGTTCATACAGTAAGGTACAGTGCGGAGTGGCGGCTGGAAGATGCATCGATGCATTTGTGTTGACCAATTCGAAGTTTGACCTTTTAAAGTTTAGTTGACCTTTGTTCGAGATATGCAAGGGAAAGGTCAGAGGTAATTCACTAACCTTGGAAGAACGACAGGCGGAGTCAGCCCTTCCTCTTAAGAGAGTCTACAGGGTGTTGCTTTAACGACAGGATATATAGGACTTAAATCTGGAGAAGATGGATTTGAGTCACGTTAAATGGAGGACATTTGTGAGGATGAAGAGATGCAAGTAACGTGGATTAAATTGTGGTATCACGAGTTGGGTGCCAGAGATATTGTGGTTATTATAACTCACTGATTATAGGGGGCGCCGGGCGCACCGAGTACAGATCGGGTTGCATGATGGAGCACGCATGCATGGATTTTGGCTTTGCGAGGCTCCGGATAGAAATTGGCATTTCGATGCTGTGGATTATATTGTACCTGCCCGGAAAGGTGATGTCCTGTGCTGGGGCTGGCGACAGGCCTCTGTTATTTGTTTGTCTGTCGGTCTGATTGTAAGTCTTTGGTACTGGGAGGGCTAATTGAGTGCTCAGGCGTCATTGTTCCATGGAGGCAGGAGCTGTGAGTCACAAAATGTAAACGGGAACTTTGTGTAATCATCAAGTTTTTCCATCAAGGAAGGGGTGATGAAAAGTTATTTGTTTTAGTGTGAAGTAGGTTGGTTGCTTACTTGTCACAGTAAGATGAGAGTTGTGTTTTTAAGCTTGGTCTTTGAATGAATTGTTGATTGGAAAAGTGATTTCTGATCGCTGATCCGATCTGGTTTTGAATTGTTGATTTAATTTTGAATTGATTGGAGGTAATAAGGATTTGTGTTGATTTCCTGATTTGAGTTGATCTGGAAACAAAGACAGATGGGATTAATGTGTATATCAGGAACATTTTGGAAAAGAAATATGGATATATGACATTACTAAAATATAACCAAGCAATTGAGAGTTCTTGGGTTAATGGGATATAAATAAATGCATCTACAAGTTGATGGTTTATAAAAATTTAGTTCTGGATGATACTTAAACGATGAACAATGTTGGCAATATACAAAGAATGTGACTTGTTTTTGGGGGGAAAACATGTGGTTTAAATTTGGTTGGCTAAGTTTTAAAGATGGAGATGTTTCGCAGAACTCTTATGATTATTTACATGAGTGGTGGACTATTCCATGGCGAAGCATTTTCCAGTTTATTGAAAGTTGGATAAGAGGGAGTATCCAGGAAAAGATGTTCAAGTGAACTTGGTGCTGTGAAAAGAATGTCGAGTTAATGGAAGTGTTTTGTTCGATTAATTTTGTTCAATTTGTGTTCAAATGACCATCGATGTTGGGGGCAAAGTTATGGGTGAATTTGGTGAGTGGGTTTGGGGCAAACGAAGATTAATTTAGATTTATCATAGTTAAGTTCGAGGAAGTTGATTTGAAGCCAGAATTTTATTTGGATGCCAGAAAGGAGAAAGGAGATGCTGAAAGCCAGAAAGGAGATGCTGTTGTCTACTCTGAATGACAGGTGGCGGTATCCAGGGCGCTGAGGAGTTTGTTCACGTTGTAAAGTTTGTTTATTTAGTTTGTTTATTGTAGAGAAGAGTGCTTTTGGGATTCCGGAGCCAGAGTGGATAATTTGAGAGTAGTAGGTGGTCCTTGTGGGCTTGGGAGTGAACTGATTTGGGTTTAATAGGCACAAGCTGGTCTAAACAGGGTGAGGAGGATGGTGTGATTGATGATGTCAAAGGAGGCGTTGAGGTGAGGAGAATGAAAATGTTGAGGTTGCCGGCATCAGAGGAGAGAAAAGGTCGCTGGTGATTTTGAGGAGAGCAGTTTCAGTACTGTGGCTGGAGCAGAATCCGGATTGGGATGTTTCATACAGGTTATTGGCAGAGTGGTGATGTTTGAGTTGAGTGGCCACAGCACGTTCCAAAACTTTTGACAGAAAGGGTAGATTGGAGATGGGTCTGAAGTTATTTAGGGTGTCAGGGTTTAGTCCAGGGTTTTTCCAGAATGGGGGTGAAGTTTCACGAGTTTTTGGGGAAATCGGTATGTGAAGCTGGATTAAGTTGGAACTGCTTGATGAGCCATGGAGATGGATTGGGTTTTGTTGTTGGTTGTCTGGGAGTTCGGTTGTTGCATTGCCAAAGGTTTCTGTGTGGTGGACACACTCGTTGGCTGTTGTCTTGTGTGACGTGGATGGAGATGTATGTGGCTGTGTGTGGCTGCCTGGAGGGGAAGGCGGCTACAGTGGTTGATATTGGTTGTGGGTTGTCCGGGGTGCTTCGATTTGCATAAGGGGTGAAGATTGGGATATTACATTATTTTGAGTAAGTATTGGCATGAGTAATTACAGAAGTAATTATTAGTTATGAGTAATTAGTGGTATGAGTATTAGTTATGAGTTCCAGGTGTTGAGCTAGTTATGCTAGTTATCCAGCTAGTTATGAGTAAGTGATTATTTTAGTAAAATTACATGTTTCGCTGTGTTGTTGATCTGGGGACAAGCTAGTTTGATGGGTACCCTGGGGTCTTCAGCGTGTCTATGTGTTTGTCTGGCTGTTACACTAGACTCTGGGATGTGTTTTCATGAGACGAATTTCAGAATTGATGACAATTCAGTGAGTATGGTGGACAACGTGAAGTGGCTGGTGTGAAGGAAGGGGTTGGGAAAGATGGACCCCCTTCACGAATACCCAGTAGGGTAGCTTAATTTCAGACATAACAGTGAGAATCTATTGTGAGCGAATCACAGTGGGTGAGGAAAACATTGTGTGTGACCAGACACCAGAACTGACCAGAATTGAAATTGGAAGTAGACCAGGTCATTTCTATTATTTGTTTATTCGTGAAAATAAATAAATAATAGGGGGAGGTTCATGGAGGTTAATGGTGGTTTGTTTGTATTAATCGAGGTTAATGGTGGTTTGTGTTTGTGTTAATGGAGGTTAAAGGTGGTTGGTTTGTGTTAATTCTAGTTGAAACTCTCGCTGAAGTAATTTTCGTTTATTTTATTTTTTGATTCGATTTGAGAGTTGAGATGATTGATTTTTTATTAATTTTATAATTTTATTTTTATTGATGTTGGAAACAGGTAATGGGATGCTGAGAGAAGGATTGAATTTAATTTGAATTGGACTGGATTAAATGGGATTGAATTTAAAAATTGAATATTGGATAAAATTGGATCCACTTGAAAAAAAGTGGATTAGGAAATTGGAGAAAAGGTGTTCTATGAAACTATGAATTGAATGAATTGAATCTATGAATTGGAGACCTGTAGACCAGGCGCTCCCAGGAGATTTGTGGACCAGGTGTTCCACCAGAGGAAAAAGACCAGGTGTTCGTGGAGCACTTCACCTGCAAGAACGCCTTGGAACCAAGGTGGAAGGGACCAGTCCAGGTGTTGCTGACTACACCAACGGCAGTCTTTTGCGAGGGCAAGACTTCGTGGATCCACGCCACGCACTGTAAGTTGGCCATACAAGCACCAGACACCACACCCCCAGAACACAGTAAGGATGGGCCTAATCATAGGTACAATACTATTGATAGCGACAGCAGCTAGGGGAAACTCCGATTCCAATAGATGCAAAAACGAAACCCGACACCTCACCGTAACATGGGGACAAAGAGTATCACTACCATGTTTCGAACAGAAAGCCCTGCACACAAATTGGGTGAACATAAATTGGCTAGCACTGTCGGCAGGGCCTGGACGCGTTGGCATGGTACTACAAAAGCAACGAGAGTTCCGGGAAGACGGGCAAGCTAGCATTAAGACCTTGGCCCAACCAGGATACAAATGGGGAACCCCTGATTTTAAGCTACAAACACGCACGCGCCTAGAGAAAGGCATGACTATGCAGGTCCGGTGCAGCGTCTGGACCCCTGGCGCGGCCGGTGGCGAAAAGAACTACATACCATGCATCGAATACATACTCACGCCACAACCCCAGAATAAGGCCCCAAAGAAGGGTGAAAACACATATTGGAAAGTGGCCAGGGAAGTGGCAACAATTCAAAATAGGACACACTGCTGGTCGTGCATGCGCTTTCCCCAAGCAGGCACCACAGGAATACACATGATAGTGCTACCTCTGTCCCTCAATGACCTCTGCTCACAACCTATCGATTCCCCATGTTTAGTCACCACGCTGGAAAGAGAAGGGGTTGACAACGGCAAGAGTTGCAATCGACAATTTAATTATCGCCCGTCAATGATTGCCCATGTGGCCGAGAGGCCTGCCCCCGTCTGGGTCAAACCACAGAAAGGGAGGGTCTGCCTCCAGGGTTCCGGCCACTTGCGTATGGGAGAATCAGAATGCGCCTACACTCTCCCCGGGAAGCTGGGACAAGGGAGCTCGGGGATTACATTACGAATAGTACTGCAAGATAAACACAACCACAACATAACGGCTATAACATTCTCTAGGGGGGTTAGTAGGATTAATGGGGTGGTAAAGGGACTCCAGTGCTTATCCACCCACCTGGTCCCACCCCATGGGACAATGTTTATATGCGGCGACAAGGCTTACCCCTATTTACCAAATAATTGGGGGGGGCACATGTTATCTGGGTTCAGTCCTTCCTGACGTTGAGATACTGGATGAGCTAGACCCAAAGTCCTTGGACAGGCGTTATAAGAGGTCAGTCATAAACGAAGATGGAACCACTAAACTACACGGGAGTCTATGGGAAAAGGTGTTTGGTTTCTTCTTCCCAGGAGCGGGCACAGTCATGGATAGTTTCCGGATAGATAAATTGGCTTTGGCCCTAGAAAAGGTGGCAAACGACACCGCTACGGCTCATGACATACTATTGGACACGGTGATTCACATGCGTACAATGGTGATGCAGAATCGGGTGGCTTTGGACATGCTCTTGGCAGAGAAAGGAGGGGTATGCGGAATTATAGAGGGAAAATGTTGCACTTACATACCCGATCCATCTGAAGGAGTGTCAGCCGCAATAGTGAGACTAAGGGAAACTAGCCACGCCCTGACGATCGATCGGATCGCGCGCGAAAATTCTTATACATTTAGCTGGCTCACTGACTGGTTCCAGGGATGGACGGGCACCATAGTGAAGTGGTTATTGACCGCACTGGCTGTGATAATCGGGGTAGTAATTTGGGGGGCACTAATGAAATCTCTAGTCCTCCTCTGTATGAGAAAGTATTTTACAGGATGGAAAGTGAAAAAGCCGCCGACAACGACTATGGTTCTGACCACAGAGGCCGTCGACCTGAACGGGTCCTTCAACAAGGCAGACGTGACCGGCGCTCCAGAAAATTGCATTGAATTTTGTGACGACTGTGATACTTGTGTGGATCCCATGTGGGAACTGGCTGCTGCCTGTAACGGTGTATGTGATGACTGTGATACTTGTGCTATAAACCCCTTGCGTGTACTGGCTAACGCCTCTTATGTATTACAAGCTGACAGCTGCACGCCCCCTTCTGACCCAACTATGGATCTGATTGCGACGCTGGGTCTGGCGGTTGAGGGACCCGACGCGGATGTCCTAGACCCGCAAGCCGACCAGGCGCCCATGGGAGACTTTGACATAAAGGAAGTCCCTCTCTTTTCTTCAAATGTTTCGGATCTCTTTGATCCACATGTTGCGGATCTCTTTGCTTCAAGTGATTCGGATTCGGATTTTTACGCTCTGTACCCTGACCAGGAAATTGAGACACAAGATACTGACGACATTTTGTATTCCCCAGAACAGCAACACGTGAGGGACCTCATGGGCATGACCGTTGATTAACTTCGAAGATCTGCAAGGACTGCGTCTGCAAAGGGTGGGGGGAGCCAGTTCCGCAGGGGAAGTGATGCACCCTCTGGCGGAGCAGAACCTCATCTGGACCAGACGTCTTCGTTGTGGATCCGAAACGTTAATGAACTTTCATGTTTTGAGCCCTCAGGCTCCAAGCACGCACCACACGACACGTTCCCCAAATGCACGGGCGAGGCGCTATGGGCGCACGGTATGCCCTTGGGAGATACCCGCATTACACGATGGTCTTTCAATAAAGCCCGATGTGGCACGTTGTCTCTTGAGATACTTTGTCTCGACGAGACAAGAGGAAGGAATGTCAGGTCTCAGATTTGTTACTGCTTAATGCTCAATTATAAATGCCGGTTGACTGACGTATTACCACGTAAGCTATGTTATAAAATGCTGTTCTATAATGTTATTTCATGAGTTAATAAAATGTATTCGAACCTTAGGTAGGCTGCTTGAATCGTAGACCTAAATCCTTTGATAATTTGCCAAAAACATTAACTGTTTTGTTTAATGACAGTGACGCCTGAGTTACAATGAGGTTTTTGCTTCGCTTTCATTTAAAATGAGGAAAGGCTCGCTTCAGTCGTGTTGGACAAATTGTATACGTGTGCACTTTCGAGGCTAGATAAGGCCGGTCGTAAAATCCCTATCATGATTCTCAGACGGCGCCTCGAGCCGCGGGCAGGAGAACGCTCACATGCGCGTGATTTTGCGTAACACTAGCAGAATGTTTAGGTTGCAGACATAAAACCTATCGTGAACCATATATATTTTGTATTAATCACAGCGACGCTTGACTCTGTATAAACATGCTCTGAATTACTCATTTTGAACAAACCCATATACTTTATGGGTTTGTCGAAGCCAAGAATGCACCCTCCCTTTAATGAGTTATATTTTCTGCCTCGTCGGAGTTTTGAAATCACATCTGGTCCGAATGATAAGGTGCGTGCTGCACTCCCCCGAATGACAGAGCGGATAACGGTGGGGGCTAGGAATGACGGGGAGGGACTCTCGCCAGTCGCTTTGTTCTCTCGGAGATTTTCTGATAATCGTATTCATATATAAATGAATGAGAATCAATGTGTTTTCAGGAAGGCTTGACTTGGCATGAGACTGGCTCTTGCTGTAGATGTCTTGGCTTCCTCCGGATCCGTATAAAGTGTTATTTCAATAAAGGTCTCGTCATTCTCAAGCCTGTTGGTGGAACTCTATTTCGATCAGGAAGGTGGAATCTCACACATGTAGCCTGCCATAAAGGGCGGATCAGTATGTGGGCCTGCCATAAGGGCCTGCCATAAAGGGCGGATAAATCAGTTATGTCTTATTGAATGTAAAGATTATCCCTTTCGCATTGTGTAGTAATAAAGACCAAATATGCGTTGAGTTAGGCAAATTATGTCAGTTATGTCTTATTGAATGTAAAGATTAGCCCTTTCCCATTGTGTAGTAATAAAGACCAAATATGCATTGAGTTAGGCAGGATGTCAAGCCTTCATGGCTGGGAGAAGCCATTACTAATGTGCAGGAAGGCGTGGCCAGAAGCACAGGGCCACGTGACCAGTGAGGAGGTGGGAACACCTAGCCAGGATGCGACAAGCCTCAGCCAATGGGAGGCTCTGGGACATATTGAAGGGTGTGGGCAGGTCTGATAATAGCTCACGCGGAGCGCATTATCAGTCTCTTTTGCCTGGATTTTCGCTGCGCTACGACCTGCTCTGCTCTTGGCTTTGGATTTTCGCTGCGCACAGGACGACCTCCTGCTCTGTTCTCTCTTTGCCTCGTGGACGACACGATTCTCTTTTGCCTGGGATTTCACTGCGCACAGGACGACCTCCTGCTCTGTTCTCTTGGCTTTGGATTTTGCTGCGCTACACCACCTGTTCTGAACTCTTGTTGTGGATTTCACCACGTCGACGACCTCCTGCTCTGGTCTCTCTTTGCCACGTGGACGACACCCTGCTCTGGACTCTCTTGTTTTAGCTCCAACGACAAGTGTTTTGGCCTTTGTTCTTCGTCGACACCATCGCTTCGGCGCCGATCTTTTGCGCCATCCGGCTGACCTGCAAGCGTTGGCCTTTTGACACGACTCACCTGAGCTGAAGTTGTCTGCCTGCGTGGCAGCTCGTCCCACCTGCGCTGAATCTAGCTCAACCTGCGCTGGAGTTCGTCCTTCGGACCTGACCTCATCGAGCCGCGAACTGCGCACACCAGACCACGTGGCCAATTGCGAGCAATCCCAGCACGTACATCGGTACGCCCTTAACCAGTGTCATTTTCCCTGTGAGTGTGTGTGTGTGTGTGTGTGTGTGTGTGTGTGTGTGTGTATCAGAGTGTGAAGGGGTCAAGTCGGGGTTATTAGTAGGTAAGAGTTGGTAAGCTGTATCTTCGTCTCTGTTTCTCTGTGCCTTCCAAATAAAAGGCTGGACATTTTGTTGTTACTTTCCAACCTGTTCGGTACATCTTTTCTCCATTGGCCTAGCATCATCCGGGACCGAATTTGGCTAGACCCAGGTCCATAAATCTCGTGGGGTAACGCCGCTTTCCACACTGTGCAAATCCGCTCGGCACCCATAAGGTGTGGGAAAGTGAGGGTTCGATCGCGCGGTTCTTCGGCACGAGCATGCACCTTGATCCGTGCACCTTGAAGGTATTCGTGATTCTCCGGTATTAACCGAGGGGAATCACGCAACAAAATTGTTGTCAAAGAGGGGGATTTTTTAACCCGGCCCCCGCAACAAATTGTTGTCAGGAGTGGGGATTTGAACCACTGCAACAATATATATATATATATATATATATATATATATATATATATATATGTATGTATGTATGTATGTATGTATGTATGTATGTATATATATGTATGTATGTATGTATGTATGTATATATAATACATATATATATATATATATGTATATATAATATATATATATATATATATATATATATATATATATACTGTATATATAATATATACATACATACATACATACATACATATACATACATACATACATACATACATATATATATATATATATATATATATATATATATATATATATATATATATATAAATATATATATATATATATATACATACATACATATAGTTGCGGTTTTGAGTTGGTAAAGTGAGTCTAATAAAGGTTAAAATTTGCCCCCCATAGTTAGTCACACAAGCAACATGTAGCCTCGCGATAGTATAGTTATGTCTAAGTATTTGTGAGCTTAGTTCCTTTCCATTGTTAGTTCTGCGTTGAGTAGGAGCCAGGAGAATAGGCCCTACTGCCACCGATCATCCTACATCCGTAGCCTCAATCCTTTTTGCGCTAAACGTTGGTTCATTATTGGGTGAGTTAACACGAGGCAGGCAGAGGAGGACCGGGGCGGAGTCGAGGGCGGAGCGGCAGATGCGCTGACGGTAAGCACGAGCCGCCAATCAGGGCTCAGAGGTGGTGACGGCGGCGTTGCATCACAGGGCGTGGTGAGAAGGATCGAGAGTGTTCCAGAAGGTTCGGGTGGGCGTAGCTATAAGACCCGCTGCGCAAAGCCCTCGACAGGACTCGCAGGACTAGCGCGGAAGAGGATCGTTATAAAGGACTTGCACGAGAACTCGCGTGCACTAAACCAGCTCAGAGGATCGAGGAAGAGGAGTTGGCAGCGTGTGAGAACTGTACAGATACACGGGCGCAGCCAGACGCGCATGAACCGATATACAGTGCATTTGAGACGCGCGAGTGAGAACGGCTGAGTAATCGCCAGCGGCGCTAAAAGTCCCGCCCTTTGCCGTTCCGCCCCATCATGTGCCTTTTTCGGGAGACGCGCTACGAGTCCCTGCCATCGCCTGCCACCATCTTCGCGGGACGTGCCGGGGAGAGCCGGACAGGGACCGTCTCTGGACGACCACGTCGAAGCGTTGGGGAACATCTACCCATCTGCAATTCCCTGTGTGGGTGTGAGACGGGCCCGTTGTCTGGGAATTTGTTAAGATTGTTTTAGGCTACTCTGTGTCTCTGCGTCCCTGATCATTGTACATACGTGTGGGAATAATTAACACCAGTGTTCTTCCTTTTCCTGATTCGATCGTTCCTGTGGTTTCCTCATTTGACTAAGCGTGACACGAGTACAAACGCTCTAATCGGGTTCCAACATCTAGGTAACTGCGCGGACCACGTGTACGCAATCCACTCGGCGTACTCACATCACACGTGGTTCATGCGAGGCTTGCTACCTCGTTTCCGTGGCGGCGCGGGTACTTAGGTACGAGCGAGAATTGGTCCCGAAACCCTACTTCGCGCTCGCCCGGGAAGGGCGTTTCCAGTCTCGGTTCCGCCAAGCCCAGCAAGACCAAGGGGCCTAATCCCTCCTTGGTAGGGGGTAAAGGAGGGCGGCGTAGAACCGAAACAATTGGTGTCAGGAGTGGGATTTGGAACCCTGGACAAAATTTGTAGACAAAATTTTGGACACCAATTTTACATATTGGCAGCAACAATTGGTGTCAGGGAGTGGGATTTGGAACCATAACCAAATTTTTTTGGACGAATTGGCTCCAAATTACGAGCGACCAAAATTTAGTTTTTAAAATCAAAAATTTTAATTCGTGCCATGGCTGGCCAATACGGTCGAATGCCGGTGGGGGTAGAAGATGAGGTAGATGAGAAAGAATTAATGACCCAGGACCCACGGGAAGAATTGGGAGAAGAGGAGGACATTAATGAGGGGCCGGCAGCAGGGGTAGAAAATGGCGGCGCCTCACACGTGGCCGCGGCAGCCGAGCCCGCTGTGCGACCCGGGTGCAACATTGAATTATACCTAATTCAACTAATGGCGAAAATGGACGTCCAAGAGAATAAATTGAAAGAAATTGGGGGGCAAAATGGATACCCAGAGTGACAAATCCACCCGGGACATGAACAAATTTGGTGATAAATTGAAAGAAATGGGGGACAAATCCACCCGGGACATAAAAAAAATGGGCGATCAATTGGAAGAGGTGAAAAAGTGGCTGGAAGGCAAAATGGACATCCAAAAGAATCAATTGGGAAAAAGAGGGTGGCGTCGAAAAAGGAAATAAAAGAGGCAGGGAAGAACATAAGGCGCAAGCTGAGCGAGGAGGTCGCATTGGGACGCAACGGGGTAACGCGGTGCGAGGAACGCGTGGAGAGCGGGGTAGAGCAGAGCGCGGCTAAATTGCCCGAGGGAATAGAAATCGCGACTAAGGGGTGTAAAAGAGCTGACGGCCACCGAATTGGACAGGGAAAATTCATGTGCGCCGGCGGTCGTCGAGCTAGAAATAAAAGAAATGATTATTGTTGAAATTGGGGCCGAAGAGACGGCAGAGTTAGAAAATGAATCACGGGAGAAGGAAATGGAATGCACCCAAAGTTTGTGTTCACATCGTGATGTCGGGCTTGCTAACCCCAATAAAAGTTTGCAGGTTCTGCTGCCGGAGAAGAGAATCCCCAAGGTGAATAGGGGTGTGCATGGCACGAAAGTGTTTGGCGGGAAAATATTTTGGCGCGCTTGGGACATGGACGAAACCCGGGCGGTCGTGGAAGGTCCATGGTACGGTGTACGAGAGCGAATGGCGCGCGCGCGAGAGAAAAGTGTGCACCGGAGCATGAGTGTGTGCGAGACAAGTGTGTTACAGAGTGTGCGATGGCCGAGGAGAGTGAGAGAGAATGCACACCGGAATGTGTGCGGGCAGAGTGTGTCGGAGAAGAGTGTGTTACAGAGAGTGTGCAGGAGTGCACACCAGAGCATGTTATTGGGTGTGTACCAGGAGAGTGCACACCTGTGGACATTACGGAGTACGTAACGAAAGAGTGTGCGCGAGGGTGTGCGATGGCCGATTGTGTAACAGAGTGTTTGAGTGGTATGAGTGTGCCAGGATGTGCGCGAGGGTGTGTGATAATGGAGTGTGCGAACGGCGTGAGTGTGCCTGGGTGGTGTGCACCTGAGTGTGTAACAGAAGAGTATGCACAGGAGAGTGCTGTAACAGAATGCAGGGAGTGTATGGGAGGCGCCGGAGCGCCGCGGTGTGCGAGTGTGGAATGGGTCGCGAGTGGTGAGAACGCGGCTCGAGCATTGACGCAGACCGGGGTAGTGTTTAGCGCGACGTATAGCCGACGTGAGCCCTCGGTGAGTTGTGTGCTTTGTGTGTGGCGGGGATCAGCGGGGATCGTTGCCGCGGCGGTTTCACAAGGACCGACGTGCACGGTTCGCGCCGGGCCCCGCCCTGTATGGTTGGTGCCGCGTCGTGGCGGGAAAGGCGATCGACACGGTTCAAGGGGAGGTAGGAGAGTTCGGAGCCGCGCCCCCTGGCGGCTGCGGTGCTCCGACCGTGGGCAGATGGGCCATCGTGCGTGGGACCGTGAGGCACCGCATAGAGATGGAGCTCTGAACCTCGGCCCTTCCATGCCTCCTCCCCTGGATCGAAAATGCCGGACAGACCCAACCTACAGTAGACCAACCGCATGGATCGCTCAGCTTTTCGAAACCGAGCTGTGACGACAATGTATATCCACCTGGAGAGGCTCGAGTGTAGTGGACGAATAGCAATCGTGTTGGGAAATGGTACCCGGCATGGGGGAATGGTAGTTTCACCATTCCTCACACCGGGCTCATGAGCATTAGATTAGGGGGATGGCAGTGACGTGCACATGGGGGGACCTGCGATGGTTACCTCCATGGGGCACCGAAGCTAGCCGAGGGCGGGCTAGGATAATTGTTAGGGAATTAGAAGGCAGACTGGTAGAAGACAAGATTTAAGTAGAGACCTTTGTACTGTAGAGGGGACGTAGGTAGTTTAGCTGGTTGATAATGACGAGGGAAGTGCTTAGTTTAATGGGATGACGGGGAAGCACGTGTTTTAGGGGGAAAAACAGCTAGTTAGATGATGCTGTGTGTGCGAGGACTTGTGTATGGAGAACCAATGGAGTTGTGTTGGAGTGTATGGAAAAGGTGTAAGAGCACAAAAGGTGTGCGAACTTGGTGTGCGAGAGAATTGGTTTGCGACATAAATGGTGTGTGAGAATATTTGGTGTGGAATGCTTGGTGGGAATAAAAGGTGTGGAATGCATGGTGCGAAGGAGTGAATGGGGGGAGATGGACCCATTCACGAATACCCGGGGTGGGTAGTTTAAAGCCAGGTAGCGGGCTTCGGTGAATTGTTTGGATATTGACACCTGTGGTGCGGGAAGTGGCAAGTAGTGCTTTGGTTGGGTGCACGAGTCAGTGAATGGCTGGGCGTGTGGCTTAATTGGTGCGTATGGTTGTTGGAGCACTCCGCCACTGGTAGTTTGTCAGCCAGGTGAGGCCGCAGGTAGGCTCTGGGAGCCAGTCAGAGTAGTTGTTCAGTGGGGCCCGAGGATCCAAGGGAAGGACCCGGGTAGCCCAATGCCAAGGAGATCATCAGAGGGGTAAAGAGTCAGGAGGAGCCTTCCCCAGTTTAGGTAGACGCAGGAGCAGGTAAGCTCGGGTGGCGACTTCAGTGGCGGAGGTGCGCAGGTAGGTAGACCTGCTAGTGGAGCCACACGACCCAGCCCCGAAATTGTGCAAGGCCACAGTATGAAAAATTGGGGAGTGAGACCCAAATTAAAGGGCACCGCAGAGTGGTCAATGGGAATCCGGTTGTTAGAACCACATCGTGTAAAGATGGCCGATTGGCAGGGTACGACCCCGGGTAGTGTAAATGAGTTAATGTCAGTAGAGTAGTTAGGATTTGAGGAATTCCCTTCGCGCCATCCACATCCATTCACCGAGGATGACGAAGCTCCACACCAGGACTCTGTGAAACTATTTGAGTGAGTGAGACGCATCTCGACGTAATGAGACAATGTGTTGTTCCATTCCTTCCTTCCAGGGAGGGATTGGGAGACTAATATGGAGTAGAGGGGGATATGGGAGACAGGACGTAGTGAACGAATTTGTAAATACCAGGAAGGGCAAGGGTAGTGAAAGCTGACATTGGGGGGGCACGAACGGTTAGGGACGAGCTTTCTCTGCTCGCTCTTCCGCGCCCCTCATGCTGCATTACCTTGTATTGCTGTGTACCTCTGTGCCCTTTCCGCTTTGCCGGTTGTGCTTTGTCTCTCCCCCACCCCAGGACCATTCTGGAGGTGAAATTGTGCAGCTGCACCTTGCTGCACCAGTGCAGCACCCCTGCTGCACTTTGCTACACCTGTGCAGCTGAACTGCATGGCACTTTGCTGCCATATCCGTGTCATTTGTTGTAACTTTGCTGCACCTGTGCAGCACTTGCTGCCACAAACACTTTGCTGCACATTATCACATTACACTTATGGACCACAAGTTTTGTGGCCTTACACTTCTACTGTGCAGCACTTTGCTGCAAACTCACCTTGCATCTTCGGACCACTTGTTTTGAGTGGCATCAATGTCATGCAGTTGGACCACATAGGTTTTGTCCTGCTGGCAAATAAACGAACACACTTGTTGTGCTTTTATTTATTTTTTTGTGTGCTAGGGCCGAGAAGATAGTAAGTTTATTAAGCCCCGAAGAGCAGGAATGGCCTGTATGCCGGTCCGGGGGCTTGCCGGTTCGATATGTGCACACCGAAGATAGAAGATGCAGACACCAACAGCAAAAGAAATGTGACTTTTGAATGTGTTTTGTGCTTTGCTGTGCTTTTCTCTCCCCTCCAAACTTCTTTCCAAAAAGGACAGGTCCTGGGTCATAGAACAGTAAATAAGGTTAGGTTTTGTGCTTGTATATAAAAATGCTACCCACCGGCTTGATGTTTAGTTTGGAAACAATTCCGCAATTCGGTTAATTGTGGGCGTGAGTCTGTTAGTTAGCTACTCAACGAAGTAGGTGGGACATATTTAGTGCTGTAAAACTATCGCATACACGGGTTAGAGTAAATGTTAGGGGGGACCACATCTAAATGTCACACGTAATTAAAAGTTAGTCCCAAATCTTTCTCAAAACCGGTCGTTCCAGTTTTTGCAGGTTCGACTCGGGGACGACTCTGACGAGGGAGGGGGGCAGTGTTGCGGTTTTGAGTTTGTAAAGTGAGTCTAATAAAGGTTAAAATTTGCCCCCCATAGTTAGTCACACAAGCAACATGTAGCCTCGCGATAGTATAGTTATGTCTTAGTATTTGTGAGGTGAGTTCCTTTCCAATGTTAGTTCTGCGTTGAGTAGGAGCCAGGAGAAGAGGCACTACTGCCACCGATCATCCGACGTCCGTAGCCTCAATCCTTTTTGCGCTAAACGTTGGTTCATTTTTGGGCGAGTTAACACGAGGCAGGCAGAGGAGGACCGGGGCGGAGTCGAGGGCGGAGTGGCAGAAGCGCTGACGGTAAGCACGAGCCGCCAATCATGGCTCAGAGGTGGTGACGGCAGCGTTGCGTCACAGGGCGTGGTGAGAAGGATCGAGAGTGTTCCAGAAGGTTCGGGGGGCGTAGCTATAAGACCCGCTGCGCAAAGCC
Organism: Myxine glutinosa; assembly: GCF_964187855.1. Classification (NCBI taxonomy): domain Eukaryota; kingdom Metazoa; phylum Chordata; class Myxini; order Myxiniformes; family Myxinidae; genus Myxine; species Myxine glutinosa. The sequence continues at coordinate 273,703,636 of NC_136261.1, forward strand.
CTGCGCAAAGCCCACTCGCAGGACTAACGCGGAGGAGGATCGTTATAAAGGACTCACAGGACTTGAAGCACAGGACTTGCACAGGGGGACTTACATTTTTTTTTATTTTTTTTGTATACAAGATCGAGGCTCGTGAAAGAGCGAACATTAATCACACAAAAACTCAAACCGACACACAAAACACAAAAAATAAGGTGAGCGGCAGACAAGATGGGGAGAGAAGGGGAAGGACACAAACACAATATTTGAGAGCAGGGACAACGGGAGAAATGTGGGAGGGGGAGGGCTTTGGGGGAAGTGGGAGAGGTATAAAACATGTGAACACTGCAAGGACTTACAGGGAAGAAGTTGGTATTTCAAAAAAAGAAGAAGTGTATCTGGGGTGAATTAGCGGGGGTAGAAAAGATCAAGGTTTTCGATTGGGGAAGATAAGAGATGGTGGTGAACAGCTGTTTTAAAGACCTGGAGGGAGGAGTGGGATTGAAGGGAGTGGGGGAGTTTGTTCCAGAGGCGGGAGAAAAGGGGAATGAAAGAGTGAAGGTGAGCAGAGAGCCTAGATTTTGGCAGTTTAACCATAAGAGGGTTGCAGGCAGATCTTGTGCGACCTGAAGGAATATTGGGGGGACAGAGCACAGAGAGAGCTGGGGGTGCAAGGCCGGAGAGGAGTCAGTAGAATACAGAAAGACCACCAACCTGCCTGCGGTGAGTGAGTGAAAGGCCCTCGGAGTTAGCTTCATCACGGGAGATTCCAATGATTCTGAACGCTTTGGTTTCAACAGCGTGAAGACGAGCTAGGTGTGAGGCAGGAGCACCAGCCCAGAGGGGAGAGCAGTATTCCATTGAGCTGCGGATGAAAGCCAAGTATGTGTTGAGGAGCTCAGGTGTGCCAAGGAAGGACTTCGCACGATAGAGGATGCCCAGTCGGCGACTGGCTGTGGAGGCCAGCTTGGAAATGTGATTTTCCCAAGAAAGATCATGGCAGATAGTGAGACCCAAAAGCTTGAGCGACAGAACTTCTTGGAGAAGATTGGTGAGAAAGTAGATGGGAGGGTTTTCCAGTCGGTCCTTTCGGAGAGACATTGTAAGAGTGTGCGATTTGTCAGGATTGAGACAGATGGTTCATTAGGACTAGCGGACATGAGGACTAGCGCGGAAGAGGATCGTTATAAAGAACTTGCACGAGAACTCGCATGCACTAAACCAGCTCAGAGGATCGAGGAAGAGGAGTTGGCAGCGTGTGAGAACTGTACAGATACGCGGGTGCAGCCAGACGCGCATGAATCGATATACAGTGCATTTGAGATGCGCGAGTGAGAACGGCTGAGTAATCGCCAGCCGCGCTAAAAGTCCCACCCTTTGCCGTTCCGCCCCATCATCTACCTTGTTCGGGAGACGCGCTACGAGTCCCTGCCATCACCTGCCACCATCTTCACGGGACGTGCCGAGACCGTGGAGAGCCGGACGGGGACCGTCTCTGGACGACCACGTCGACAGGTTGGGGAACATCTACCCATCTGCAATTCCCGGTGTGGGTGTGAGACGGGCCCGTTGTCTGGGCATTTGTTAAGATTGTTTTAGGCTACTCTGTGTCTCTGCGTCCCTGATCATTGTACATACGTGTGGGAATAATTAAAACCAGTGTTCTTCCTTTTCCTGATCCGATCGTTCCTGTGGTTTCCTCATTTGACTAAGCGTGACACGAGTACAACCGCTCTAATCGGGTTCCAACATCTAGGTAACTGCGCGGACCACGTGTACGCAATCCGCTCGGCGTACTCACATCACACGTGGTTCATGCGAGGCTTGCTACCTCGTTTCCCTGGCGGCGCGGGTACTTAGGTACGAGCGAGAATTGGTCCCGAAACCCTACTTCGCGCTCGTCCGGGAAGGGCGTTTCCAGTCTCGGTTCCGCCAAGCCCAGCAAGACCAAGGGGCCTAATCCCTCCTTGGTAGGGGGTAAAGGAGGGCGGCGTAGAACCGCAACAATATATATATATATATACTAGCAGAGGTACCCGGCTTTGCACGGGAGTGGGAGGAGGAGGGGAGGGGGAAGAGGAGGGGAGGGGAACGGGGGGGAGGGGGGAGGGGGAAGCGGGGGAGGAGGGAGGGGAGGGGGAAGAGGAGGGGAGGGGAATGGGGGGGGAGGGGGAAGGGGGGGAGGGGGGGAGGGGAAGGGGGGGGAGGGGGGGAGGGGAAGGGGGGAGGGAAGGGTGCGGGGGTGCCCAGGGGAAGAAGGGCCCCTCCCCTCCCCCTCCCCCCCCTTTCCCCTCCCCCCCCTCCCCTCCCCCCTTCCCCTCCCCCTTCCCCCTCCCCCTCCCCCCTCCCATCCCCTTCCCCCTCGTTCCCCTCCCCTTCTCTTCCCCCTCCCCTCCTCCTCCCCCTTCACACCAGGGGGGTTGACTCAGCCTGTCATCCCACCGAGGTCGGAAGTCGGAACTCATTGTCGTCAAATAAATGTAGCCTGTATGTTTCACTCTTTGTCACATGCCGTTGGTCCCATGTCAATCGGATGAAGTTGAAAAATTAACGTTACGAAGGTTCTCTGGGACGTACTGATTCCGAATAATGAAGTTGAAAAATTAACGTTCCGAAATACGCTAATTACGCTAACAGAAGCGCTGGAGGGAGCACTGCGCTCCCTCCCTTAGATTCCCTCCCTCTTCTGCTAGCGCTAATTACGCGTAACACACTAATTTTAAAACCCGAAGTTTTTTTAATTTTAAGGTGTGCTGTAGTCAGAAGCGCGAGAAGCGCTGCGCTCCCTCCCTTCGAATCCCTCTCTCTTCTGCTAGTGCTAATAATACGCTAATTTTAAAACCCGAAATTTTTTAAATGTTTATGTCTCCGTGACATTCCTGGGACCATCCCGAGTCGAACAGTACTTTCCGCTCGCAAATCCGTCCACGGGTTCTCGAGATCTTAGAGATCGTAGATAGATCAGGATACAGACACAGAGGCCAACTCTACTTTATATATATAGATATATATATATATATATATATATATATATATATATGTTCAAAACACACCTGGTCACAAGTGTGCCGCACTGACCGGGTCCTCAGTCGAGGTCCTCAGCATCATCCCGTTTCGGCCCTTCAACCTCGATACGGTCAGCTTAGGTGGGCCAGCAGGGGCACGTACACATCCACATGCAGCAACTACACCTGGGTGCGTACATAACCCCACCCCCAACCAGTGCGAACGCAGACTACAACAACAACACCTCCACATCCAGAATCCACAGCACCAAACAAACATGGTGGAACACTCAAACACCCACATAGATACCCTTCACCACTCACCATCAAAACACACCAGATCATTCATACACACACATACTCACCCATACACACACATACACACACAACACCAACCAACCACCTACCCTTACAACATACACCACTCAACATACAAAAATTAATTCATGCAAAAACACACACCCTCACCCACTCACTCATATACACAAAATAAGAAATAATAATAGTAACAAAAAAAAACAAAAAACCACACACAACCAACCTACACCGTTCGACTTGCCTCCATAAACTTCCTCCATATCCAAAATGACCCTTTCAAGGCAACCTGGGCCATCTATATATATATATATATATATATATATATATATATATATATATATATATATATATATATATATATATATATATATTGTTACAGGTCGCGGTTAGATGTTATAGACCGAGCGGTGGTGTAAGACCGCGACCTAACAAAACTCACCCGATTCACCCAGACTTTGGCCGGATCGCACCGCAGCTGCTCAATGAGGGGAAAAGACAAAAACGACGAATGCAAAGAGGAAAAGGAATTAAAACGAGAAGACGTACAGACGAGTAATGGGGTTTATTATTTACACACACAAGCAAAAAGGAGCAATTAAGTTTATTTACAACACATAAGACGCAGGTGACACAGTGCAAATACTAGCTTATCTACAGGCTTAACTTATCCCAGGACAGAACAAACAGAACGCTGACTCACGCGGGGGATGCCAGGAATGGCAGAAGGTGGATGGCTGGAGGGAGAGGGAGAGGTCCAAGGGGGGTCCCGCAGCACAACCGGCGCGTTCAGCAGCCGCCGTTCCTCTTTGGCCCTGCTCCAAACCGCCGTTCAGGCCCCCTTTGGCGGTTGGGTGGTCTTGCGGCTGCGGCCTCCGTCCGCTGCGTTCCCAGGACTTGTCTCGCTCGCTTTTCACCACCGACTCCTCACCACCGCAACCAACTGTGACCACTGACCCTCCTTTTGCAACCGACTCAGACCAACTCTTCTCTCTCTCTTTCTTGGTGCGACCAACTCCTCCTCTCTCTCTCTCTCTCTTTCTCCGACCAACCCAGAGTGCATCTCTCCCAGCTCACTTCCGGTTGCGCCCTTTTATAGCGCCCCCAGCGATCACGCCCCCCGGCGCTTTGGACACGCCCATCGGGGGTGCTCACCTCGGCCCTGGTTGGTCGCGCGACCCTCTGGCTCCGCCCTTGATGACGACGGGCGGGCACGCCTTTCTTCTCCGACCCGAGCACAGGTTCAATGGCGGTTTTGGAGGGGAGGTAATTGCCAAACGACGAAAAGGGGGAATGGAGGTTGTGGGAATGGGAATGAAGGGAATCTATCTCTTTTACTGGTGCAATGGAGTATTTCAATTAATGGAAGACACAGCCTTACACTAATACACAGAATAAGATATAACTATCGAACATGAATATCCTATGATTGGCTGACATGTATGCTTGTGAACTATGGGACGCCCTTTTGGTCTTTACACAGCTCCGGAGGCAGGAGGCACAGAATAAACAATAATCACAATAATAAAGCACACAATAAAAAAAATATACAGTCCTCATATCCGCAACACTGCACCCTCCTCCTCTTAGGCACGTCCCGGGCCTACAACTTTTATTTAGTGTGACACGTAGGTGTAGTTCCCTCTACTTTTAACCTGACCCTGAGTGCGACAGTTTTAAAACATAAATAAATGTGTCCCGCTGCTCCATTGCACCCTGCCTAACAGACTTACGCCCACAGTTAACCGAATTGCGGAATGGTCTTCAAACTAAACACTAACGGTGGGGAGCATTATTTACACTGACGCTATTTTTATTTACAAAACTAACCCAGGACCTGTAATTGTTCTTTCTGGGGGGGAGACAGTCTGCTCTGCATCGACGCACCATGAACGCACCCAAAAACGCACCAATACACACCCAAGCACCAATCGGTGCAGTCACCATTGTTCAATGAATGTTCAATAAAAATAAAATCAACAACCCCTAACCCTGCAGGTGGTCTCTTGCTCTTCGGCTCCCTCTGCTGGTTATTATTATTTCTTCCAGTTGTTGTCATTCTTTTGCTTTACTTACTGGCGGCCTATTTTCAATAAAGTGTGCCCAATGTGTCCTTTTTATTTGCTTTATTTATGGCCCACAGGGCCGACTATGTGTGGTTCACCTGTGGGGCATCGGTGCCCTGTGGCCAAGGTCCGCCAGCAAGATTTCGGGCCCTCATGGCCGGTTCCAGCAGAGGGGCCATGCCCCAACCCATGGGGTCCATAAGTGGTGCTCGGCCACAGGCATGTGGTCCATAATGTGGTGCATCGATGCAGACAGCTGGTTCTGGGAATTTCGGGCGCACAATGGCCGACCCACGCACGCTCCCCTCGGCGCCCAACGGCGCACAGGTCATGTGGGAGACAAAAGGGGAAAGACAATTGAGCGAGGGGTAAGGTCACAAGGGTACACGTCAATAAGGCAATGCAAGGCGAAATGCGTACGGAGGGCGAAGTGAGAAAGCTCGTCCCTACCGTACGTCACCCCCCTGTCACCTAGCCTACCCTTGCCCTTACCCCATATGTACAAAAATCTACACATTTACAAATTCGTCACTACTGTCACGTCTTCCCCATATTTCCCCTATACCAAATTCGTCTCCACAATCCCTCTACTTCAAAATTTGCCATCACCAAATTCATCATCAATCCTCATAAGGAGGCAGAGATGGAACATCAAAGCACAATGTCACACCCACGTCATGATGCGTCTCACAATCCAAACATTTGCACAGTAAAAAATAATTAAACATGGCATGGTGCGGAGTACCTGTCACCTCCGGTGAGTGGATGCAGATGGTGCGAGGAGATCCTTCATCCCAACTATTTTCTAAATGACTTTAGCACACTTTACACTACCCGGGGTCTCTCCCTACCAATCCATTGGCCACTTGCACTATGGGTTCTAAAAACCAATTCCCATTGGCCAAACTGTGGTGCTTTTCAATTTGGGGTCTCACTCCCCCGATTCATCTCCCGGTGCCCTCGCACAATTTCTGGGCTGTGACGTGTACCTCTCCCAACAGGTCTACCCACCTGCACACCTCCACCACTGTAGTTGCCACCCGAGCTTACCCAGCTCCTCACCCTAACCTAACTAACTGGGGACAGCCCCTCCCCTGGCTCTGTCACCCCATGGTGCCCTCTGGCACTGGGCTACCCGGGTCCGTCCTCCGGATCCTCGGGCCCCATCCACAACAACTACTACCGGCTCCCAGAGCCCACCTGCGGCCTCACCTGGCCGACATCCTCACAGTGGTGGAGTGCCCAAACCAACTACACACACTAACAGGCTACACGCCCAGCCATTTCCACAACACCAATGCACCCATCCACATACCTTTCTGCCACCCGCACCACAGATGCCAATATCCAAACACAATTTACCTGTACCCTCTACCTAACACTTACACTACCCGCCCCGGGTATCCGTGATGGGGGTCCACTCTTCCCCCATTCACACCTTCGCACCATCCACTCCACTCCACAATTTCCACCATTCTCACTCCACGACCATCCATTCCACCACTCCAGATATTCCACACTACCATTTATTCCACACAGCCACATACACCTGTTCTTCATTCACCTGTCGTTGCACACCTGTGCAATCATACCTGGTGCCACCTGCACCCTCCTTTCTTCCTGGACCATTTGGTCAACACAACACACAATCACCACTACTCCCTCATACACTGCTCCACACACCTGTTCAGTTGCACACCTGTGCAATCACACCTGTTCAATTCTCACACACACAGCATCATCTCAGCTAACTACTCCCCTCTGAAACTTGCGCTTCCCAGTCTTCCCTTTAAACTATTGCGCTCCCACGTCATTATCATCCACACTAATCTACCTGCGTCCCCACTACAGGTATCAGTCATTAACTAAACTTAACGTCACCTAATGTCAATCTCTTCTAGATCCCTACAATATAACCTAACCCACCCGGGCTAGTTTTCACTGCCATACACCCCATAAGCTAGTGCTCCTTTGCCCCCACCCGTGAGGGATGGTGGATTTGCCATCCCACCACATCGGGGGTCTCTCTATCAATTTTGCTCGTCCAAATTCCAACCAATTCAAAAATTTTCCATTTACTGCCAATTCTATTCACTTTTCTAAATTTCGTTTCAAATCACTACCATCATCATCCGTCTACTTATTACATCCTCTCGGTGCGCCAATTCACATCTACAGCCCGGCTTCGTACAGCCGAGCCATGAACGCGGCTTCTTTTGTGCCTGCGGCTGGATGCGTCCCGCATTCGGGGCAGGGGCGGGGGCTTACCCGGGCCGAGATCCCACGCACCACCTCGGCGTGGAGCCATCCAATGTCCCGATCTCGACCTGCCGGCACGTCTCAACAAAACGTGGTCGCCGTAACGACCCTTCCTATCCAGCCGCCCGCTCCGCCTAGTGGAGCCCGGCCGCGGCCGTTCCACGCGAGGCCCAGCGTGGATCGCGCACGGCGGTCCTTTCGAACCCGCCGTGACTCGGATCCCCGCTGGTTCTCGCGGCACGCGTAGCCCGGCACGCACCGAGGGCCCGATTCGGCTATAAGTCGCCCTAACCGCTAAACCGGTTACCGTCGACGCTTCACCTGGACGCTGACATGCATACGCTACCCCTTTCTTGCTCATACATGCAGCTGTTCCCATTCTCCTCGTACCTTTCCTTACACACCTCGGTACACTCATTCCGTTCACCGACTTGGTCACACACCTGACCACCGAACACTTTGGCACACATTCGTTGGTCGCACACCTCACCAACACACCTCTTCACGCCCCTTTCTCCGTCACCTCCTCTGTGACAATCACAGGTGTGCTCTCATTCGCACACCCTACCACGTGCCTCACTACCAACTCAAATGTGCCTTCCCACACACGCTCTACCATTCCAGGTGTGCATCCTTCCATCCCAGGTGTACATCCTCGCTCACCTGTCACAACTAACTCACGCTCCATGTCACTCTCACTACTTTCACCCTTACTCTTGACAGCGCACTCTTTCCCCATGCACCTGTCCGTCACGCACCTTGCTCGCGCACACTCTCCCGTCACACCCTCTGTAACACTCACCACAGGCGTGCATTCTTCCTTGCCTTTGACAGCGCACTCTTTCCCCATGCACCTGTCCGTCACACACCTTTCTCGCGCACACTCTCCCGTCACACCCTCTGTAACACTTAGCACACCGCGCTTCCATGTGCTCCCTCGCACACGCGCTACGACTGACTCACTCTCGCCAGCACCCTCACTCCTTGGCACGCACTTTTTCCTCACACACCCCAGAGTCGGACTTTCTTGCACACCTCCTTTTTCGCACACCAGACCTGTCGCACACTTCACCAACGGCCTCTCACGAACACCCGGGTCTACACCACCCCCCAAGACGACTGAATCTCCCCTCACATCATGTACATTGCCACTCACCTCCGTACCTTGTCTCCGCACCTCCTTTGCCACCTGCAAACTTTTTATTTGGTTAGTGAGCATCTCATCATGATTTGAACACAGACCTTGTACATATTCCATGACTTCCTCCTTTATCTCCCTCTTCGTTTCCCTCCGTCTCTTCTTAATTTCACTCACCCCCTCTTCCACCTCCTCTAATTTTTCCTTTACCTCCTTCAGCTCCCGGTGCGCCCCCTCTATTTCTTCCTCCATCGCTACTTTAACCGTTTCGATGTGCGTCCTTACCTCCCGGTCCTTCGTCTCCATTACTTCTGTCACCTCTTCCAACCTCTTCGTCAATCCCTCATGTACCATTTGACATTCCTTTTGTGTCGCTATTAATTCATTTTTAATGTCCTTTTGTGTCGCTTTTAAACCCCCGATGATTGCAGTGTTCTTTTCCACTTGGTCCGCTAGTTCCTTTTGTCCCACTGTCAGCTGTTCTACTCCTTTCGTCAGATCTTCTATTCCCCCCTGTAACTTTGCCGTATTATTTCTCACCTCTTTCTCTATACGCTTTTCGCCTCGCTTTACCTCCTCGCGTAGCCCCGAGACCTCCTCACTCACCCCTCGTCGTATTTCCTCCATCTCTTTTGTAGATGCCACCCTCATCTGTCCCAATTCATCCCTCTGAGCATCCAGTTTGGTTTCTACCCCGATTTTCACCTCCTCTATTTGCTCTCCCATTTGTTTGATTTCCCTGGCAGATTGTTCCCCTATTTCCCGCAATTTGTCCTCCATCCTATTTTCTAACCCCATTAACCCATTTTTCACCCCCTCTAACTGATTCTCCTGGGCAGCCATTCTGTTTTCCACCCCCGTTAACCCATTCTTTACCTCTTTTATCCCGTTGTCTAACCCCTCAAAATTATTGTCGAACTTCCCAAATTTCTTGTCTAACTCCTCACCGGTACCCCTCGCTTCGTCCCTCATTACCCCCATTTGGTTTCCCATTACCCTCATTTGCTCACCCTGAGCATCCATTTTTGCTTCTAGCCCCATATTTGCCATTAGTATGGTTGCATTAATCTGCGCCATGAGGTCCCGCACATCAATTCCCGCTATTTGCGCAGCGGGCGCGGCTACCCCGCGCTCGTGCGAGCCGCCACTTTGTGCGTCTGATACTACGTGCGCGAGAGCGCCATTTTGTGCACCTGCTACACCCTCAACCACCTCATTGCTCTCCTCTTCCCTTTCTTCCCCGAAGTCCTGGGTTACTTCTAACCCCTCTATCTCTCCCACCGGCATCCCGTCGCCTTGAACAGCCATGGCGCGATTTCAAAATTCGGGTTTTACTTTATAAAACAAAATAAATTTCGGTACTTTATAATTTTGAGCGCGTGAAGCGCGCTCCGGATCGATCTCACTCCCCGACACCAATTGTTACTTAATAACACAATTGGTGTTCCAAAATTTGGGCCTAACAAATTTAGTCCCAGGTCCGAATCCAACTCCTGACAACCAATTGTTACAGGTCGCGGTTAGATGTTATAGACCGAGCGGTGGTGTAAGACCGCGACCTAACAAAACTCACCCGATTCACCCAGACTTTGGCCGGATCGCACCGCAGCTGCTCAATGAGGGGAAAAGACAAAAACGACGAATGCAAAGAGGAAAAGGAATTAAAACGAGAAGACGTACAGACGAGTAATGGGGTTTATTATTTACACACACAAGCAAAAAGGAGCAATTAAGTTTATTTACAACACATAAGACGCAGGTGACACAGTGCAAATACTAGCTTATCTACAGGCTTAACTTATCCCAGGACAGAACAAACAGAACGCTGACTCACGCGGGGGATGCCAGGAATGGCAGAAGGTGGATGGCTGGAGGGAGAGGGAGAGGTCCAAGGGGGGTCCCGCAGCACAACCGGCGCGTTCAGCAGCCGCCGTTCCTCTTTGGCCCTGCTCCAAACCGCCGTTCAGGCCCCCTTTGGCGGTTGGGTGGTCTTGCGGCTGCGGCCTCCGTCCGCTGCGTTCCCAGGACTTGTCTCACTCGCTTTTCACCACCGACTCCTCACCACCGCAACCAACTGTGACCACTGACCCTCCTTTTGCAACCGACTCAGACCAACTCTTCTCTCTCTCTTTCTTGGTGCGACCAACTCCTCCTCTCTCTCTCTCTCTTTCTCCGACCAACCCAGAGTGCATCTCTCCCAGCTCACTTCCGGTTGCGCCCTTTTATAGCGCCCCCAGCGATCACGCCCCCCGGCGCTTTGGACACGCCCATCGGGGGTGCTCACCTCGGCCCTGGTTGGTCGCGCGACCCCTCTGGCTCCGCCCTTGATGACGACGGGCGGGCACGCCTTTCTTCTCCGACCCGAGCACAGGTTCAATGGCGGTTTTGGAGGGGAGGTAATTGCCAAACGACGAAAAGGGGGAATGGAGGTTGTGGGAATGGGAATGAAGGGAATCTATCTCTTTTACTGGTGCAATGGAGTATTTCAATTAATGGAAGACACAGCCTTACACTAATACACAGAATAAGATATAACTATCGAACATGAATATCCTATGATTGGCTGACATGTATGCTTGTGAACTATGGGACGCCCTTTTGGTCTTTACACAGCTCCGGAGGCAGGAGGCACAGAATAAACAATAATCACAATAATAAAGCACACAATAAAAAAAATATACAGTCCTCATATCCGCAACAATATATATATATATATATATATATATATATATATATGTATATATATATATATATATATATATATATATATATATATATATATATATATATATATATATATATATATATATATATATATATATACGTATATATATATATATATATTATATATATATATATATATATACGTATATATAAAGATATATATATATATATATATATATATATATATATATATATATACAGTGAAACCTTGACTTACGAGTGCACCAACTTACGAGTTTTCCGAGATACGAGCCGTCGCTCGGGCAGTTTTTTGCTTTGAGATGCGAGCCGAGATCTGAGTTACGAGCTTACGCCACCCGCCACTAGGTGGCCCAACGAGCGTTCCGGTCACGTGGTTATCTTGCCGTGCAAGCATCTCTGTCGTATATCGCTGCTGCTTTGTTTTCGCATGTTGGTTATTTTGGAAAATTTCTTAGTTTTAACCATGGGTCCTAAGAAATTGAGTGCCAAGGGCAGTACTGAGAAGAAGAAGAGGATGATGTGCTTGGATATAAAACACGCAATCGTCGAAAAACATGAGCGAGGTGTGCGTGTTGTCGACTTGGCGAGGCAGTACGATCGTAGTACTTCTACGATATGTACGATTTTGAAGCAGAAGGAGTCGATAAAGGCTATAACGCCAGCCAAGGGCGTTACGATTATTTCAAAGCTCCGGACCTCTATCCATGAAGAGATGGAGAATTTTCGAAACATTTTGAAAGGGAGGAAGAAACAAACCTCGTTGGACAGGTTTTTATTGAAACGCCCTGCAAGTGAAAGCGAGGAAAGTGTGGCGAAAAGGGCAAAAGTTATCTCCTCCACCTCCGCCAGCATCTTCGTCTGATCTTCAAGGTAAATACACTGTAGCGCGATGCTGCGCACGCTAATGCTTACGCAAGGAGTAAGCGGACAACGCTGTTCATACAAGTCTTTATTCAAACTGCAGCACTAAGCTGCTCAAGGCTGCGCGCCCCGTCTATATCCTGAGGCCACGCCTCTCTCCCCGGCGTGGCCCACCCCCACTTAGTGTGCGGGGTGATGTCACCACGTCAGTGCTTTCGTGTCCGCCACAACACTTAATAAAACCAGTTTATTTCTTTACATTGAAGGAGTCTGGACTCCAGCAGAATACGGATAAAAGGATGGCAAGGCACAAACTCGTCCGAGAAGATGTTTATTCGTAAAACCAACTCGGGAACACTAAAAAGCCCGTTTATCGGGCTGCCTTATAAAGCAAAAACCCAAACCGAAACCGAAAGCCACGCCTCTCAAGCGAGGCGTGCTTCGGTGGTCACGTGATCCACAGGTGTAGCTCATTATACCCGCACGCACGGGGATGCTTTGGCGGTCACGTGACCAGCCACTCTGGCGCCGGGGATCCCCGCCGGTGACGTCACCGGCTGGAGCAAGGAGATTCTGATGCCGGTCTTGCTTGGGGGACCCATGGGTCGCTACAACATTCTCTTTTATTATGAACAGTATATACGAGGTCGTGCTTGTTTATACATTATTTGTTATTTATAAAGTACATTTTTCTTATTTAAAAACACGTAACAGAAAAAATTGGTGTGGTTTTTTGGGGGCTGGAACGGATTAATAGCATTTCAATGCCTTTTAATGGGGAAATTTAATTTCAGAAACGAGCAAATTGAGTTACGAGCTCGGTCACAGAACGAATTAAACTCGTAAGTCAAGGTTTCTCTGTGTATGTATATATATATATATATATATACAGTGGAACCTTGACTTACGAGTTTAATTCGTTCTGTGACCGAGCTCGTAACTCAAATTGCTCGTATCTCAAATCAAATTTCCCCATTGAAATGCATTGAAATGCTATTAATCCGTTCCAGCCCGCCAAAAACCACACCAATTTTTTTTTAAATATACAGTATATATAAAAATATCTCGCGCTTTATATTTCACCTGTATGCAGCATACAAGTTGGCAGGATGGCCTGGACTGGAGGTACGCACACTTGACTCTAAAGTCTAAACTGTCCAGCCTGGGTTTGAATCCCGACCCAGCTATAACCTGTCATGGGTGAATCACAGGCAGGGTGATTCATCAATGTGTGTACCGCTAAACTGGGCGCCCCGTTTGCGTCCCATTAGTTGTTGGATGTTAAGGATCTCACCGTGTTTTCCACAAAGAGAAGGCGAGCTATCGCCGCACTCTGAACAAGTTGTGGCCTGGCATGCTCTTCTCCTCTGCCGTTATATACGTCCTCCTCGGCACCTCGCTCATGTTTTTCGACGATTGCGTGTTTTATATCCAAGCACAAGTTTTATATAAAACACGACGATTGCGTGTTTTATATCCACAAGTTGTGGCCTGGCATGCTCTTCTCCTCTGCCGTTATATACGTCCTCCTCGACACCTCGCTCATGTTTTTCGACGATTGCGTGTTTTATATCCAAGCACAAGTTTTATATAAAACACGACGATTGCGTGTTTTATATCCACAAGTTGTGGCCTGGCATGCTCTTCTCCTCTGCCGTTATATACGTCCTCCTCGACACCTCGCTCATGTTTTTCGACGATTGCGTGTTTTATATCCAAGCACATCATCCTCTTCTTCTTCTCAGTACCGTGTTTTCCACAAAGAGAAGGCGAGCTATCGCCGGCACTCTGAACAAGTTGTGGCCTGGCATGCTCTTCTCCTCTGCCGTTATATACGTCCTCCTCGGCACCTCGCTCATGTTTTTCGACGATTGCGTGTTTTATATCCAAGCACAAGTTTTATATAAAACACGACGATTGCGTGTTTTATATCCACAAGTTGTGGCCTGGCATGCTCTTCTCCTCTGCCGTTATATACGTCCTCCTCGACACCTCGCTCATGTTTTTCGACGATTGCGTGTTTTATATCCAAGCACATCATCCTCTTCTTCTTCTCAGTACCGTGTTTTCCACAAAGAGAAGGCGAGCTATCGCCGGCACTCTGAACAAGTTTGACGGCAGAGATACTGTACTTGCACGGCAAAGATAACCACGTGACCAGAACCCACCTGGTGGCGTAAACTCAAAATAACCACATGCGAAAACAAAAATGCAGCGCTATACGACAGAGATACTGTACTTGCACGGCAAGATAACCACGTGACCAGAACCCACCTGCGGCGTAAACTCAAAATAACCAACATGCGAAAACAAAAATGCAGCGCTATACGACAGAGATACTGTACTTGCACGCAAGATAACACGTGACCGGGTGGCGAAAGCTCGTAACTCGGATCTCGGCTCGCATCTCAAAGCAATAAACCGCCCCGAGCGACGGCTCGTATCTCGAAAACTCGTAAGTTGGGGCACTCGTAAGTCAAGGTTCTACTGTATATATATATATATATATATTTTTTTTTTATATAATTATATATATATATATATATATATATATATATATATATATATATTTATATATATATATATATATATATATATATTTATATATATATATATATATATTATATATATATATATATTTTTATATATATATAATATATATATATATATATATATATATATATATATATATATATATAATATATATATATATATATATATATATATATACATATATATATATATATATATATATATATATATACATATATATATATATATATCATATATATATGTATATATATTGTTACGGACACGGTTTTTGGATGTTATTTTACCGAGCGGTGGTGTATTTAACCGCGTCCGAACAGTTACTCCCCGATTAGAACCCGATTCCAACCGAACGTTGACTAATCGCGCTACAGATATTCAATTGGGAAACCTCTAAAGCGACCGAAAGAGAAGAAGAGAGAAGAAAGACAGAGTTTGGAGGAAGAACAGATTTATTATACACACACAAGCAATATTTTAGAGCGACCAATATTATTTACAGCAATAGATGGAAAAGAGCAGTCACACAGTGCATTGTTAACTTATTCTATTTCATTTACTTAATCCCCAAGACAAACGAGTAGGACAGGACGTTCACACTCACACGGTGGATATTGCAGGCAGGTAATGGCTCGAGGAGTCGAGGTTGATTGCTTGAGAGGAAGGCAAAGTCGGAGGCCGCAGCACCCCTCGCGGTTTTGGCGGGAAAACCTCCGTCGCGTATCCGCGGCCGTCACGCGCTGGCTCGGCACACCTGCTCCTCTTCCTGGGGTGGAGCCGTCTCCCTCCGTTCAGCGCGTCTCTCCAACGACAGGGGGGTATTGCAGGCAGGCAGGTAGGTAGGTAGGTAGGTAGGGCTTGCGGTGGATTGCGCTCCTCCTCCAGGTCATCCCCCAGCGTATCTCTCAAGGCCTCTCTTTGGTGCAGCCTCGTTGCTCCTCTCCAGTCATCCCTCATCTGGACTCCTCTCCAGTCAACTCTCATCTGCACTCCTCTCCAGTCAACTCGTAAAGCAGTTCCCTGCAGTCGCTTTTATCACCTCCAGCGAAATCAAGCCGCCGACTCCGAGGGCCCGCCTACCGGGTCACTCACCGCGGTGTTGATTGGCTGTTAGGGCTGGTTCACTCCTTCCCTCTTACGACGAGGTGGAGACACGCCTTTCTTCCCCAACCTTACCTCGTGGCCAATGGTGGTTTGAAGAAAACCAGCCAAAATGCAGAAGGCAATTGGAAGGGAGGTTTTGGGGAAATTGGAAGGGCCTACGCTTATTTTGTTTGATACAATGCAAAGTCAATCTAGTGGAAAACACATACTTAGCCTACATGGAATAAGGAAATACACTATTTAAAAGATATATCGTGACCTGCGTGTATGTTCTATGAAATTAATTAGGAGGACGGCTGCGACCATTATTTACATTACCAGGATGTTACCATACCAAAACCATACTCTTCACATCCGTTACCCTTCCTCCAAAATTGTTACACTCCTCAAAACCCGTTACACTTCTCAAAACCCGTTACACTTCTCAAAATCGTTACACTGCACCCTCCTTTCTTCAGGCACGTCCTCGGGCCTACTAGACTTAACTGAGTGTGACATGTAGGTGTAATTCCCTCTACAATTAACCTGACCCTGAGTGTGACAATTTTAAAACACAAATAAGTATGTCCCCCTATTGCATTGCATCCTGTCTAACAGACTCAAGCCCACAGCTAACCGAATTACGGAATTATTCTGAAACTATACATTTACGGTGGGGAGCATTATTTACAATGACGTGATTTCTTATTTACAACGCAACCCAGGACCTGTGTGTTTTTTTCTTTTCTTTTTAGGGAACAAGAGAAAGAAATTCCTGTTGGGAGGGAGGAGACAGCACGCATTGCATCGATGCACCAGTACCAGTACCAATACCACCAAAGCACCCAAAAGCACCCAAAAGCACCACCAGCACCACAAAGCACCACTCGGTGCGCAGTCACCATGGTTCATAATAAACTCAACAAAACAACTGGTGGTGGTCTTCTCCTTCTCTGCTGGGCCGATGTTCTTCCCGACGTCTTCTGGCTTCATGCGGCCTATTTGGACATACTAAAAAAAGCACAACTTGTGTCCATTTTTATTTAGGGCCTCAGGGGCCAACTAAGGGTGGTCCACCTGTTTGGCATAGGTGCCACCTTACCGAGGTCCGCAAGCAAGATTCCCTGGCCACTATGGCCGGTTTCCAACAGAGGTGCCCTGCCCCAGAACCTGGGGTCCATCAAGTGGTACTTGGCCGCCGAACAGCGGTCCATAAAGTGGTACATCAACGCAATGCGTGCTGGTTCTGGGAATCTCGGGCGCACAATGGCCACCTCACGCACGCTCCCCTCGGCACCCAATGGCGCACAGGTCATGTGGGAGACAAAAGAAAGACAATTGAGCGAGGGGTAAGGTCACAAGGGTACACGTCAAACAAGGCAATGCAAGGTGAAATGCGTACGGAGGGCGAAGTGAGAAAGCTCGTCCCTACCGTACGTCACCCCCCTGTCACCTACACTACCCTTGCTCTTACCCCATATTTACAAAATCTACCCATTTACAAATTCGTCACTACTGTCACGTCTTCCCCATATTTCCCTTATACCAAATTCGTCACCACAATCCCTCTACTTCAAAATTTGCCATCATCAAATTCATCATCAATCCTCATAAGGAGGCAGAGATGGAACATCAAAGCACAATGTCACACCCACGTCATGATGCGTCTCACAACCCAAACATTTGCACAGTAAAAAAAATAATCAAACATGGCATGGTGTGGAGTACCTGTCACCTCAGGTGAGTGGATGCAGATGGTGTGAGGAGATCCTTCATCCTAACTATCCTCTAAATGATTTTAACACACTTTACACTACCCGGGGTCTTTCCCTGCCAATTCATTGGCCAACTTACACTATGGGTTCTAATAACCAATTCCCATTGGCCAAACTGTGGTGCTCCTCAATTTTGGGGTCTCACTCCCCCGATTCATCTCCCGGTGCTCTAGCACAATTTCTGGGCTGCGACGTGTACCTCTCCCAACAGGTCTACCCACCTGCACACCTCCACCACTGTAGTTGCCACCCGAGCTTACCTAGCTCCTCACCCTAACCTATCTAACTGGGGGCAGCCCCTCTCCTGGCTCTGTCACCCCTTGGTGCCCTCTGGCACTGGGCTACCCGGGTCCGTCCTCCGGATCCTCGGGCCCCATCCACACAACTACTACCGGCTCCCAGAGCCCACCTGCGGCCTCACCTGGCCGACATCCTTACAGTGGTGGAGTGCCCAAACCAACTACACACACTAACAGGCTACACGCCCAGCCATTTCCACAACACCAACGCACCCATCCACATACCATTCTGTCACCCGCACCACAGATGCCAATATCCAACTACAATTTACCTATACCCTCTACCTAACACTTACACTACCCGCCCCGGGTATCCGTGATGGGGGTCCACTCTTCCCCCATTCACACCTTCGCACCATCCACTCCACTCCACAATTTCCACCATACTCACTCCACGACCATCCATTCCAATACTCCAGATATTCCACACTACCATTTATTCCACACAGCCACATACACCTGTTCTTCATTCACCTGTCGTTGCACACCTGTGCAATCATACCTGGTGCCACCTGCACCCTCCTTTCTTCCTGGACCATTTGGTCAACACAACACGCAATCACCACTACTCCCTCATACACTGCTCCACACACCTGTTCAGTTGCACACCTGTGCAATCACACCTGTTCCATTCTCCCACACACGGCATCATCTCAGCTAACTCCTCCCCTCTGAAACTTGCGCTTCCCAGTCGTCCCTTTAAACTATTGCGCTCCCACGTCATTATCAACCACACTAACCTACCCGCGTCCCCACTACAGGTATCAGTCACTAACTAACCTTATCGTTACCTAAGGTCATCTTCGCTAGATCCCTATCATTATCCAAGCCCTCCCTGGCTCGTTTTCACTGCCATAAACCCCATAATCTATAGCGCATTTGCCCCCACCTGTGAGGGATGGTGGATTTGCCATCCCACCACATCGGGGGTCTCTCACTACCAATTTCGCTCGTCCAAATCCAACAATTCAAAAATTTTCCATTTACTGCCAATTCTATTCACTTTTCTAAATTTCGTTTCAAATCACTACTATCACTATCACCATCACCCGTCTACTTATTACATCCTCTCGGTGCGCCAATTCACATCACCCGTCTACTTATTACATCCTCTCGGTGCGCCAATTCACATCTACAGCCCGGCTTCGTACAGCCGAGCAATGAACGCGGGTCGTTTTTTTTTTTTTTTTTCCTGCAGGTTGAATCCGTCCGGCTTTCGGTTCAAGGGAGGTGGTTTGGTTGGACCGAGGCTCCACGCACCATCTCGG
The DNA here is from genome assembly GCF_964187855.1 of Myxine glutinosa. Classification (NCBI taxonomy): domain Eukaryota; kingdom Metazoa; phylum Chordata; class Myxini; order Myxiniformes; family Myxinidae; genus Myxine; species Myxine glutinosa. The sequence goes on from NC_136261.1 coordinate 273,722,940, forward strand.
CGCGGCACCTTGCGGTCCCGGGCCCGATGGCTCAATCTCCCCCGGTCGGAACCCCGTCCCCACGAGGGGGCACCGTTCCGCTTCCTCCCACTCGCCCTCGAACCGGACCGGTCGCCTCGCCCGGCAAAGCCCGGACTCGACCGTGCGGGGCGGGGCCAAGCCCGAATCGGCAACGACGCTTCGAAGAGAAGCGACGCAGCATCGATCCGCGCCGGGCCTCGCACCCAACAAAGCACCCCACGCCCCGAGTGCTCGCATCGGCTATCCGTCGCCCTAACCGCTAACCTGGTTACCATCGATGCTTTACTTGCATGCTTACAAGCATACGCTACCCCTTTCACCCTTACAAAACCTGGCGTTCCAACGCCGTCCGTACATTCCACCAACGCTCTCCCTGTTACACACCATACCTCTCGCGCACACTCTCCCGTTACACCCTCTGTAACACTCACCACAGACGTACACTTTCTCGTTACATCCTCTGTAACACTCACCACAGGTGTACACTCTCTCGTTACTTCCTCCGTAACACTCACCACAGGTGTACACTCTCTCGTTACTTCCTCCGTAACACTCACCACAGGTGTACACTCTCTCGTTACTTCCTCCGTAACACTCACCACAGGTGTACACTCTCTCGTTACTTCCTCCGTAACACTCACCACAGGTGTACACTCTCTCGTTACTTCCTCTGTAACACTCACCACAGGTGTACACTCTCTCGTTACTTCCTCCGTAACACTCACCACAGACGTACACTTTCTCGTTACATCCTCTGTAACACTCACCACAGGTGTACACTCTCTCGTTACTTCCTCCGTAACACTCACCACAGGTGTACACTCTCTCGTTACTTCCTCCGTAACACTCACCACAGGTGTACACTCTCTCGTTACTTCCTCCGTAACACTCACCACAGACGTACACTTTCTCGTTACATCCTCTGTAACACTCACCACAGGTGTACACTCTCTCGTTACTTCCTCCGTAACACTCACCACAGGTGTACACTCTCTCGTTACTTCCTCCGTAACACTCACCACAGGTGTACACTCTCTCGTTACTTCCTCCGTAACACTCACCACAGACGTACACTTTCTCGTTACATCCTCTGTAACACTCACCACAGGTGTACACTCTCTCGTTACTTCCTCCGTAACACTCACCACAGGTGTACACTCTCTCGTTACTTCCTCCGTAACACTCACCACAGGTGTACACTCTCTCGTTACTTCCTCCGTAACACTCACCACACCGCGCTTCCATGTACCCCCTCGCACACGCGCTTCGACCGGCTCACTCCTGACGGCACACTCACTCCTCGGCGTGCACTTTTTCCTCACACACCCCATGGTCGGACATTCTCGCACACCTCTTTTTTCGCACACCTGACCTGTCACACACTTCACCAACGGCCTTTCACGAACACCCGGATCCAAACCAATCCCCAAGCCGACTGAATCTCCCCTCACATCATGTACATTGCCACTCACCTCCGTACCTCGTCTCCGCCCCTCCTTTGCCACCTGCAAACTCTTTATTTGGTTAGTGAGCATCACATCATGATTTGAACACAGACCTTGTACATAATCCATTTCTCCCTGCAATTCCCGGGCTACCTCCGTCATCTCTTCAATTTTAATTATTCCCGCTACTGCTTTTTCTTTATTAACCTCGGCGACCGCTGGCTTTTCTAAACCCCGTGTCGCGATTTCTACCCCCGTCATTGTACCCGTGCTTTCCTCCGCTTCGCTCAACCAGCGCTTTTCGACCCGCTTTACCTCCTCGTGCACCCGTGGGACCTGCTCGCCCAACTTGCGGTCTCTGTCCCTCTGCTCCATTCTCTCCATATTGGCCTTCACTCCGTTCGTTATTTCTTCAATTTGGTTTCCCAATCGCTCACTAAGGGCTTCCATTTCAGCCATAAATAATTGCATGTCTTCCACCGTTGGTACAAAGGGCGCGGCAAAATTTGGTGCCGCTACACCCACATGCGTGAGGACGCCATTTTGTGCACCTGATACACCCTCAACCACACCTTCTTTACTCTCCTCCACCATTTTTTTTCCTAAGTCCTGGGTCGATTCTACCCCGTCTATTTCCCCCACCGACATCCGATCGCCTTGATTGTCCATGGCGCGATCTCAAAATTCGGGTTTTATAAAAAACACAATTTCGGCAGCTCGTAATTTTGACCAAAAAATTTTTTTTTAAACTTTGGGCCTAACAAATTTAGTCCCAGGTTCGAATCCAACTCCTCGACACCAATTGTTACGGACACGGTTTTTGGATGTTATTTTACCGAGCGGTGGTGTATTTAACCGCGTCCGAACAGTTACTCCCCGATTAGAACCCGATTCCAACCGAACGTTGACTAATCGCGCTACAGATATTCAATTGGGAAACCTCTAAAGCGACCGAAAGAGAAGAAGAGAGAAGAAAGACAGAGTTTGGAGGAAGAACAGATTTATTATACACACACAAGCAATATTTTAGAGCGACCAATATTATTTACAGCAATAGATGGAAAAGAGCAGTCACACAGTGCATTGTTAACTTATTCTATTTCATTTACTTAATCCCCAAGACAAACGAGTAGGACAGGACGTTCACACTCACACGGTGGATATTGCAGGCAGGTAATGGCTCGAGGAGTCGAGGTTGATTGCTTGAGAGGAAGGCAAAGTCGGAGGCCGCAGCACCCCTCGCGGTTTTGGCGGGAAAACCTCCGTCGCGTATCCGCGGCCGTCACGCGCTGGCTCGGCACACCTGCTCCTCTTCCTGGGGTGGAGCCGTCTCCCTCCGTTCAGCGCGTCTCTCCAACGACAGGGGGGTATTGCAGGCAGGCAGGTAGGTAGGTAGGTAGGTAGGGCTTGCGGTGGATTGCGCTCCTCCTCCAGGTCATCCCCCAGCGTATCTCTCAAGGCCTCTCTTTGGTGCAGCCTCGTTGCTCCTCTCCAGTCATCCCTCATCTGGACTCCTCTCCAGTCAACTCTCATCTGCACTCCTCTCCAGTCAACTCGTAAAGCAGTTCCCTGCAGTCGCTTTTATCACCTCCAGCGAAATCAAGCCGCCGACTCCGAGGGCCCGCCTACCGGGTCACTCACCGCGGTGTTGATTGGCTGTTAGGGCTGGTTCACTCCTTCCCTCTTACGACGAGGTGGAGACACGCCTTTCTTCCCCAACCTTACCTCGTGGCCAATGGTGGTTTGAAGAAAACCAGCCAAAATGCAGAAGGCAATTGGAAGGGAGGTTTTGGGGAAATTGGAAGGGCCTACGCTTATTTTGTTTGATACAATGCAAAGTCAATCTAGTGGAAAACACATACTTAGCCTACATGGAATAAGGAAATACACTATTTAAAAGATATATCGTGACCTGCGTGTATGTTCTATGAAATTAATTAGGAGGACGGCTGCGACCATTATTTACATTACCAGGATGTTACCATACCAAAACCATACTCTTCACATCCGTTACCCTTCCTCCAAAATTGTTACACTCCTCAAAACCCGTTACACTTCTCAAAACCCGTTACACTTCTCAAAATCGTTACAATATATATATATATCCAGCGGATATGAGGATTGTGTTTTTTTGATTGTGTTGTATTGTATAGTAAATGGTTGTGAATTATTGTTTTAGTCTGAGCCCTCCTTGCTCCAGTGTGTATAAAGGTCAAAGGGCGTTCCCGTAGTTCGTTCAATAAAGCATACATGAAGGACACTATAATATCCCTGTTCAGTAGTTTATTTCCTTATTCTGTGTATTAGGTTAAGGCTTTGTCTTCCATTAAAATGACACTCCATTGCACCAAGTGAAATAAGATAGATTCCCTTCATTCTTCATTCCCATTCTCAAAACCTCCATTTCCCCCTTTCGTCATGGCCAAGCCTCGATTGCCAATATTACATCCCCTCCAAAACCACCATTGAACATGTGCTCGGGTCGGGGAAGAAAGGCGTGCCCGCCCGTCGTCATCAAGGGCGGAGCCAGAGGGTCGCGCGACCAACCAGGGCCGAGGTGAGCACACCGATGGGCGTGTCCTGAAGGCCGGCGGCTTGATCGCCGGAGGCGTTATAAAAGCACGCGCGCAAAGTCCTACCAGAGAGAGAAGGTTCAAGGTCAATTACAAGCAGTTGCGCCAGAGACGGCAGACGCGTCCTGAGGTGAGCCAGAGAAGCAGCTTTGGCTCCACAAGCAGCGTTGACTCCACCAGGCAGCTTCAACCCGTTACCCCGCGGGAACCAGATAGCGGTGGCATCGGTGGCCGTCGAGGTCCAGCCGACGTCCCGTGCGGGATCAAGCCCGAACCATCTGCCCCAGCTGAACCTTCCCATTCCTCCTTCCAGCATTCATTCCTGCCATTCCATCCTTCTTGTGTACGTGAGTTTGTGCTGTTTGTTCTGTCCTGGGTATTTAATTAAGTTTGTATAAGCTAGTATTTTCACTGTGTCACCTGCTTTTTCCATGTTCCCTGTATATAACTTTGACTGCTCCTTTTGCTTGTGTGTGTAAATAATAAATCCCGTTACTCTTCTGTATGTCTTCTTCTTCCTCTTTACATTCGGTCACTTTAGAGGTTTCCAAATTGAATATCTGTGGCGCGATCCGGCCAACGTTCGGGAATCGGGTTTAGTCTGGGAAAACTGTTCGGCCGCGGTGCCTCCGCTCGGCAAACAACATCCTTATCCGCGGACCGTAACAATTGGTGTCTGGGAATGAGATACGAGGCCCGAACCAAATTTTTAAAACATCTAGAAAAAAAATTTGGTCAAAATTTGGAGCGGCCGAAATTTGTTTTGTTTTACAAAACCCGAATTTTGAAATCGCGCCATGGCTGGTCAAGGCGACGGGATGCCGGTGGGAGAGATAGACGGGGTAGAATCGACCCAGGACCTCAGGGAAATGTATGTGGAGGCAAGAGAGGAGGAGAACATTGGCAATGTGGTTGAGGGGGTATCAGGTGCACAAAATGGCACGCTCGCGCACGTGGTTGAAGGGTCCCAAAATAGCGGCGCCGCGTAGGGCGAGCCCGCGGTGGCGGCTGGGGACCCTGGGCAAACCGGGTTTGACTTCAGATTATTCTTGACCCAACTGAATGCAAAAATGGATAGGATCGGGGGCGAAATGGAGGGCAAAATGGGAGAAATGGGGGAACGGCTAGAAGCTAAATTTGAGGGTTTAGACAAGAAATTTGAGGGATTAGACAATGGGATAAAAGAGGTGAAACATGGGTTAACGGGGGTGGAAAATAGAATGGCTGCCCAGGAGAATCAGATAGAGGGGGTGAAAAATGGGTTAGAGGGGTTAGAAAACAAGATGGAAAACAAATTGCGGGAAATGGGGGAGCAATCCGCCCGAGAAATTAAACAAATGGGAGAGCAGATAGAGGAGGTGAAAATCGGGGTAGAAACCAAATTGGATGCTCAGAGGGATGAATTGGGACAGATGAGGGTGGCATCTACAAAAGAGAGGGAGGAGATGAAGGAGGAGATACGACGAGGTGTAAGCGAGGAGGTCTCGGGGGTACGCGAGGAGGTCTCGGCGGTACGCGAGGAGGTCTCGGGGGTACGCGAGGAGGTCTCGGGGGTACGCGAGGAGGTAAAGCGAGGTGAAAAGCGTATGGAGAAAGAGATGAGGAATAATACGGCTAGGTTACAAGGGGGCATAGAAGACTTGACGGAGCAGGTGGAACAGCTGACGGTGGGACAGACGGAGTTAGTGGAGCAGGTACAAAGGAATACTGCGGTACTAGGAGGGTTAAAAGCGACACAAAACGACATTAAAAATGACTTAATAGTGACACAGAGGCAATGTCAGATGGTACGTGAGGGACTGACAACGAGGTTGGACGAGGTGACAGAAGTAATGGAGACAAAGGACCGGGAGGTGAGGACGCACATAGAAACGGTCAAGGTAGCCTTAGAGGACGAGATAGAAGAGACGTACCGGGAAATAAAAGAGGTGAAGCAAAAGTTAAAGGAGGTGGAAGAGGGGGTGAGTGAAATTAAGAAGAGACGAAGGGAAACTAAAAAGGAGATAAAGGAGGAGGTAATGGAATATGTACAAGGTCGGTGCTCAAATCGTGATGATGTGCTCGCTAACCAAATAAAGAGTTTGCAGGTGGCGAAGGAGGTGCGGAGACGAGGTGCCAAGGTGAGTGGCGATATACGAGGAAATGTATATGATGTGAGGGGAGCTTCGGTCGGCTTGGGGGTTGCTTTGGACCCGGGTGTTCATGAGAGGCCGTTGGTAAAGTGTGCGACAGGTACGGTGTGCGAAGGAGGAGGTGTGCGAGAATGTCCGACTCTGGGGTGTGTGAGGAAAAAGTGCGCGCCGAGGAGTGAGTGTGCAGTCGAGAGTGAGTCGGTCGTAGCGCGTGTGCGAGGGAGCACATGGAAGCGCGTAGTGAGGAGTGCTACAGAGGATGTAACAAGAAAGTGTACACATGTGGTGAGTGTTACGGAGGAAGTAACGAGAGAGTGTGCGCAAGAGGATGCGCGAGAAAGGTGTGTAACGGACGGGTGCATGAGGAAAGAGTGCGCTGTCAAAAGTAAGGGAGAATGTACACCTGTGGTGAGTGTTACGGAGGAAGTAACGGGAGAGTGTGCGCAAGAGTGTGCGCGAGAAAGGTGTGTAACGGACAGGTGCATGAAGAAAGAGTGCGCTGTCGAGAGTAAGGGTGAGTGCGCTGTCAAGAGTGGTGGTGAAAGTAGTGAGAGTGACACGGAGCGTGAGTTGGTTGTGGCAGGTGAGAGAGGATGTACACCTGGAATGGAGGGATGCACACCTGGAATGGTAGAACGCGTATGCGAATGCACACTGGAATTAGTAGTGAGGCACGTGGTTGGGTGTGCGAGTGAGAGCACACCTGTGATTGTCACAGAGGAGGTGACCGAGAAGGGGGCGCGAAGAGGTGTGTTGGTGAGGTGTGCGAACGACGAGTGTGTGCAAAGGTGTGCGGTGGTCAGGTGTGTGACCAAGTCTGTGAGCGAAAGAACGAGTGCAATAACGAAGTATGCGGGGTGTACGGGCGGCGTTGGAACACCGAGCTCGGTGAGGGTGAAAGGGGTAGCGTATGCTTGTGAGCATGCAGGTGAAGCATCGACGGTAACCGGGTTAGCGGTTAGAGGGACTTATAGCTGAATCGGGCCCTGGGTGCGCGCCGGGCAGCTTCGCGTGTCGCGAGGACCAGCGGGGATCCGAACCACGGCGGTTTCGAAAGAACCGCCGTACGCGATCCACGCTGGGCCCCGCTCGGAACGGCCGCGTCCGTGCTCCACTAGGCGGAGCGGGCAGCCCAATAGGAAGGGTCGTCATGGCGACCCCTTTTTGTTGAGGCGTTCCGGCAGGTCGAGATCGGGCCATTGGATGGCTCCGTGCCGAGGTGGTGCGTGGGATCTCGGCCCGGGTAAGCCCCCGTCCCTGCACCGAATGCGGGACGTATCCAGCCGCCGGCACCAAGCAACCCGCATTCATTGCTCGGCCGTGCGAAGCCGAGCTTTAGAAGTGAATTGGCGCACCGAGAGGCTCTAGTGAGTAGGCGTGATGATGAGAATAGTGTTTTGGCCCCGAAATTAGGAAAACAAAATTTGATGATTGGCAAAGGATTGGCAGAGTGAGGATTGGCAGAGTGAGGATTGGCAGATGATTGGCAAATTTTTGATTGGCTGGAATTTGGTGAGCAAAATTGATAGTAGAAGATACCCGATGTGATGGGATGGCAACTCTGCCATCTCTCACAGCGGGGGCAAAGGAGCACTAGATTTATGGGGTTTATGGCAGTGTAAGCTCGCCGAGGTAGGGTTTGGATAATGTGTAGGGACCTAGAAGATGACCTTAGGTAACGTTAAGATTAGTTAGTGACAATGATACCTGTAGTGGGGACGCAGGTAGATTAGTGTGGATGATAATGACGTGGTATGTGCTTAGTTTAAAGGGAAGACGGGGAGCACTAAGTTAGCAGGGCAACAGGTAGATTAGATGATGCCGTGTGTATGGTGAACAGGTGTGATTGCACAGGTGTGCAACTGAACAGGTGTATGGAGCAGTGTTTGAGTGAGTGATGGTGATGAGTATTGTGCTGACCAAATGGTCCAGGAAGGAAGGAGGGTGCAGGTGGCACCAGGTATGATTGCACAGGTGTGCAACAACAGGTGTATGGAGAATGGTCGTGTGAAATACATGGAGTGTGGAATATATGGAGTATTGGAATGGATGGTCGTGGAGTGAGTATGGTGGAAACTATGGAGTGGAGTGGATGGTGCGAAGGTGTGAATGGGGGAAGGATGGACCCCCATCACGAATACCCAGGGCGGGTAGTGTAAGTGTTAGGTAGAGGGTACAGGTAAATTGTGGTTGGATATTGGCATCTGTGGTGCGGGTGAAATAATGGTATTTGGATGGGTGCATTAGTGTTGTGGAAATGGCTGGGCGTGTAGCCTGTTAGTGTGTGTAGTTGGTTTGGGCACTCCACCACTGTGAGGATGTCGGCCAGGTGAGGCCGCAGGTGGGCTCTGGGAGCCGGTAGAGTTGTTGTGGATGGGGCCCGAGGATCCGGAGGATGGACCCGGGTAGCCCAGTGCCAGAGGGCACCGAGGGGTGACAGAGCCAGGAGGGGCCTTCCCCAATTAGATAGGTTAGGGTGAGGAGCTAGGTAAGCTCGGGTGGCAACTGCAGTGGTGGAGGTATGCAGGTGGGTAGACCTGCTGGGAGAGCTACACGCCCCAGTCCTGAAATTGTGTAAGGGCACAGGGAGTTGCATCGGGGGAGTGAGACCAAAAATTGAGAAGCACCACAGTTTGGTCAATGGGAATTGGTTTTTAGAACCCATAGTGTAAGTTGGCGAATGGATTGGCAGGGAAAGACCCCGGGTAGTGTAAAGTGTGTTAATGTCATTTAGAAAGTAGTTAGGATGAAGATCTCCTCGCACCATCTGCATCCACTCACCTGGGATGACGTACCTCCACACCATGCCAGGTTGTTTTATTATTTTTATTGTGCAAATGTTTTGGATTGTGAGACGCATCATGACGTGGGTGTGACATTGTGCTTGATGTTCCATCTCTTCCTCCTTATGAGGATTGATGATGAATTGGGTGATGGCAAATTTTGGTTAGAGGGATTGTGGAGACGAATTTGGTATAGGGGAAATATGGGGAAGACGTGACGGTAGCGACGGATTTGTAAATGTGTAGTTGTTGTACATATGGGGTAAGGGCAAGGGTAGTGTAGGTGACAGGGGGGGTGACGTACGGTAGGGACGAGCTTTCTCACTTCGCTCTCCGTACGCACTTCACCTTGCATTGCCTTATTGATGTGTACCCTTGTGACTTTACCCCTCGCTCATCTGTCTCTCCCCCCCTTTGTCTCCCACATGAGGACCTGTGCGCCACTGGGCGCCGAGGGAAGCTTGCGGGGGGGGCCGCGTCGGTGTGCCCGAATCCTCGCAACCAGCTGCCTGCATCCACGCACCACTTATGGACCACAGGTCTGTGGCTGAGCACCACTCATGGACCCCACGGGTTGGGGCATGGCCCCTCTGCTGGGACCGGCCACGATGGCCCAAGATATTGCTTGCGGACCCGGTGAGGTGGCACCAAGCCCACAGGTGAACCACCCATAGTCGGCCCCTGTGGGCCATAAATAAAAAACAGTGGACACGGTTGTGCTTTTGTTATATATCCACCAAATAGGCCACAACCAAGAAGAACATGAAGTTGACAACATCTGGAAGAACAATGGCCAGCAGAGGGAGCCGAAGAGCAAAACCACCATCAGTTTTTTTTTTTTGAACTGTGGTGACTGTGCACTGAGGTTGGTGCTTTATGGTGCTTTAATGATTATTGGTGCTGGTGTGTCGATGCAGTGCATGCTGTCTCCTCTCCCCCCCCCCCCCCCCCAAAAAAGAAAAATCGCAGGTCCAGGGTTGCAGTGTAAATACAATCAGCGTCACTTGTAAATAATGCTCCCCACCGTTCATGTGTAGTTTGAAAACAAATCCGCAATTCGGTTATCCTGTGGGCGTGAATCTGTTAGGTAGGGTGCAATGCAGCAGAGGGACATACTTATTTGTGTTTTAAAACTGTCGCACTCAGGGTCAGGTTAATTGAAGAGGGAACTACACCTACGTGTCACACTAAGTTAAAGTTTTATAGGCCCGGGACGTGCTTGGAAGATGAGGGTGCAGTGTTGCGGCTTTGAGAATCCTTTGTTTGTAAATATGACCCTCTAGTAGTAATTCTTGTAAATACCTCCATTTTGTGTGTAAAGGTCTAAGGTCGTCCCCTTAGTTAATCCATCGCATGCACGTAGAAAATCATATACCCTTCTAAATAGTTATTTCTTATTCTATGTTAGTTTAAGGCTCTGTTTCCCACTAGTTGACTCTGCATTGCACCAAATGACATAAGATAGTTCCCTTTTCAAGTTTCCCCCAATCATCTCTTCGAAGTGCCAGTGCATTGGGCGGTTTTCTTCACCCCAAACTCCATTACGCACGCGCTCAGCTCGGAGAAGAAAGGCGTGTCTCCACCTCGTCAAGAGAAGGAGGAGTGAGCCAGCCCCCGATCAACCAACCAAGGATGAGGGGTTTGGCCTGAGAGGGCGGAGAGAGAGAGCGTTCGAGGAGGTTCGCGAAAGTTCCATGGGCGTGGTTATATAATCTGTTGCCCGGAGCCTCCCACCAGAGTCCACCGGAGCCCAGTTGAGAGAGTTCAGTTGAGAAGGAGAGAGTGAGTTCTGGAGAGGAAAGCGAATGAGAATCGGCACGCCCTGCTCGCGATACCAACCAGCACTCTGAAGAACAACCAGTGCGGGCACGCGAACCTCGACGTGCTGCGGTCTTCGGATCTCCCTGTCGCCCGTTCTGTGAACCAGAGTGCGAGGAGTCAGAGCTGTCACCTCCAGCCCTGCCGTTTGCACAGACCTGAACCTTCTCATCCCTCAACCCATTCCTGCCATTCCATCCTTTTGTGTACGTGAGTTTGTTTTGTGTGTCTTGTCCCTGGGGTATAAGTAAGCCTGAATAGATAAGCTAGTATTGGACTGTGTCTTCTCCTTCCGTCATTATTTTCGTTTCTTTCCTCCTCCTTGGTTTCTTTGGTTTTGTACAATAGTAATTAGTAATAAATTCCTGTTCTTCCTTACTCTGCTTTCTTTTCTTCACATCCAATTGTCTTTGTGATTTCCCCATTGAATACCTGTGGCACGATTTGGCCAACGTTTAGGATCGGGTTTAGTATTGCTAATGGTTCGAGCCGCGGGCTGCTAATCCGCTTGGTAAAATAACATCTTGTCCGCGGTCTCGAACGAGGTTGCTCACCTGCCTCGTGGAGGGAGCTGGGCAGCTTCAGGAGCGGAGACGGCCAGTGAAAATAAAAGGGGGGGAAACAACCCGCCTCTTGCTAAGGGGAAGAGCCGTACTCCATTTCCGCAACAATGTATATATATATATATATATATATATATATATATATATATATATATATATATATATATATATATATATATATATATATATATATATATATATATATATATATATATATATATATATATATATATGTATATATATATATATATATATATATATATATATATATATGTATATATATATGTATATATATATATATATACATATATATATCTATATATATATATATATACATATATATATATATATATATATATATATATATATATATATATATATATATATATATATATATATATATATATATATATATATATATATATATGTGTGTGTATGTATATATAGATACATATATAGTGTTGCGGTTGTGCCATAAAGGGAAAACCCCCTATAGTTAATTGCAAGACAACATGTAGCCTGCAGTAGTTAGTTATTTCTTATTGAATGTAAAGATTAGCCCCTTCCCATTGTGTCGTATTCAAGACCAATATGCGTTGAAGTTAAGCAGGATGTCAAGCTTTCGTGTGGCTGGGAGAAGCCATTACTAATGTGCAGGAAGGCGTGGCCAGAAGCACAGGCCCACGTGACCAGTGAGAAGGCGGGAACACGTAGCCAGGATGCGGCAAACCTCAAACAATGGGAGGCTGTGGAACATTTTGGAGGCGTGGGCGGATCTGGTAAAAGCCCGCGCAGATCGCATTTCTTTCTCTTGCTTTGGGGATTTTGCTGCGCCACGACCTCCTGCTCTGCACTCTCTTGCTTTTAGGCTGTGCGCACGGTACGACATCTCTTGGATTTCGCAGCGCCGAGGCCACACCTGAGCTCTTGCCTTTTCGCCACACCCTCGACGAGACCTCGCTTGCTTTTTCTATTCCCCGACACGTGTTTGGCCTTTGTGTTTTCGTCGACACCCATCGCTTCTTCGCCGATCTCTTGCGCCATCCGGCTGACCTGCAAGCGTTGGCTTTCTACACGACTCACCTGAAGCTGAAGCCCATCTACCTGTGCTGAAGTTCGTCCGTGCCGACTTTGAGGTGGTGGTTCGTCCTGCGGACCTTACCTCATCCAGGCGGCACGTGAGGATCGAACTGCGCACACCAGATCACGTGGCCAATTGCGAGGCAATCCCAGCACGTACATCGGTACGCCAATAACCAGAGTGTTATTCCTTGAGTGAGTGTGAGTGTGAAGGCGCCAGTGGGGTTTATAGTAGGTAAGACTTGATAAGCTGTATCTTTTGTCTATTCTCTGTGCCTTCAAAATAAAAGGCTGTACATTTCGTTGTTACATTCCAACCTGTTCGGGTACGTCTTTTCTCCATTGGCCTAGCATCATCCGGAACGAATTTGGCTGTTTGAATCAGGTCCGTAAATCACGTAAGGCAACGCCGCTTTCCACACCGTGCAAATCCGCTCGGCACGCAATTGAATAAGATGTGCGAAAGCGAGGGTTCGATTCCCGGTTTCTCCGGTCATGTGTCTTGAAGGTATTTGGGAATATTGACCAGTAAACTCTTCGACGCGTGACTGGGAGATTGGCGATCGGAATTGCTTAGCAATCCGTGAACTACGAGTCTAGTTGCTCGTGGTCGGCGGCCTCAGTGGAACCGGAGTTTGAGGGGGAGCGGGGCATAAACCCCCTTGAGTACATCGACGAACCCGGGATCCGCAACAATATATATATACAGACTTGGCATTTAATATGGAATATTTTTTTTGTGGGGGTGAACTTACTTTTCAAGATGACTTTGAACCAAAAGTTCATTGGAATTAGGTTGAAATTATTCTAGATTTTGTTAATGTGACCTTTAAAAGAAACAAAAACAACATTTGACATTTCTAAGCAAATAAATTGATCCTTGAAAGTGATGTAAACTGATATCGAACTCAATTCACGGACAGTACTGTGTTAAACTTCTGTACGTTTTCCAGAAGTATCTCTGTATTTTTCACATTAGCCAAATTTTTTTTTAACAAAAACAAAAGCTAAATTATGACTGGGATTACGGACAGTAAAATTAGAGTTCAATAATTCATGTAACCCCCATGAGCATTCAGGAGAGCACGTACACGTTGAGGCATGCTGTTCACGAGATTTGCCAAGGTTTCGACAGGAATCGCTTGCCATGCAGTGACAATAGCCTGCTGCAATTCACGCACAGAGGTCGGCTGCTGGTCCAAGTTGTCGATTTGACGCGTTAATTCTGCCCACAAGTTCTCTATCGGATTCATATCCGGGGACATGGCAGGCCACTCCATATGCTCTACACCACAGTCAGCAAGAAAGTGCTGGATCATGCGAGCACGATGAGGCCGTGCATTGTCATCTTGGAAGACAACGTTTCCTCGAAAGGCTGCACGAGCAAATGGAAGCAATGTTTCTTCCAGAATGACCCTGCACTTGAACTGGTTCAGGTTTCCATTCAGAACAACCAGGTCAGTTTTGCACCCTGCATGAAAAGCAGCCCAAACGGTCACCCCACCACCTCCATCTTGGACTCTTGGCACTACACAATCTTCGTTGTGGGCTTCATGCACTTGTCTGCGCACTCTGACGCGGACATCTTGACGATAGACCAGAAATCTAGACTCGTCACTGAAGGTCAAGTGATTCCAGTGTCCTGGCTGCCATTGCCGGTGCTCTCTGGCCCACTGCAATCGGCGCTGGCTTTGTTGTCTGGTCAGGCGTGGCTTTCTCAGGGGACGCCTGGCACGATAGCCTGCTTGAACTAGTCGTTGGTTGACTAGCCTTCTGGATACAGGCACATTTGTCAGTTGCTGTCACTCAGCCCGAAGCCGATTAGCTGACTTGGTACGGCCATTGCGGGGACTAACCGGTGCAGCTGGCGATCATCCCTCCTTGTGGTTCTGCGGGGACGTCCTGACCTCGGTATTGGAGGAGGGACACCCCACTGAGCATTTCGTTTCAGGATCTTTGACACCTGACCTTGAGTAATGCCATACTGCCGAGCAATAGCACGCTGTTTCATGCCGGAATTTCGTAAAGCCACCACTAAATGACAAACAGCATTGTCGAGTTGACGGACCATCTCCAGGGGAAGCGGCAATAACTTTTGTAGACGTGCAGCAGTTGTTTTCCACTAATACAGAACGCAACAACCCTTATATACCCGATTGTGAAGCCAATCGTCAAATGTACCTGCCCGTACATTTTGTCACGCCACCTGTGATATAATCCTGTTATTGACTTCTTGCTGCAACAGACAATCAGTGACATGGTTCTTTTAACAAAGAAATCACCGAAGCATAAAATAAACTCACCAGATTGATATACCGAGTTCAGAAAGTAAACCCAAGTCAAGAAAAAAAAATATTCCATATTAAATGCCAAGTCTGTGTGTATATATATATATATATATATATATATATATATATATATATATATATATATACACATACATACATACACATCCACAAGTAGACAGATTAGGTCAATGCCCAGACACAGGCAAGCAGACAGATAGACCAATGCCTAGAAGTAGACAGGCAGGGCAATGCCCAGCAGTCAGATAGGCAGCTCCATGCCAGCAGTCAGATAGACACGTCAGATAGGCAGCTCCATGCCAGCAGTCAGATAGACACCCCAATGTCCAGCAGTCAGAGAAAGAGCCAGATGCGCAGAAGCAAATGGACTAACAGAGAGACTGTCAGAAGCAGATGGATTGACAGGCATTCACACAAAGACAGAGTAAATTGCTATGGTCACTTGCCATCTATATGGCCCTTAAGGCCACAAACGAGTATCACATAACAACAACCAGTTTAAATGTACCAGGCTGTGGAAACCATCAATCCCAATTTTCATAATTCATGTTAACACTTGAAGTACATGCAAAACATGCAACTCCACTCCCATGAGCATTTGTATTTTGCATGTTTGTGTTGCAAAAAAGAACGAAAGTTATATCGAAAAGGGGGCAGGGTGATCAGATTCAAGTGCTGAACTGGCCACCTTGTCGATCAAGTTCTGCTGTCATCAGACTAAGTGCAAGCCGAGAAGGCTTTTACTTTCCCAAACATCCACACTTCTCTTCTTTCTGCACATATCTCTGACTCAAGATTCCTCAAAACTCCTATTGCACAAATCCAAACCCACCTCTGAATCCTACTTATTCTCATTTCTCTTGACTCCAACACGTTTTTCAAACCTCTTTTGGTTCATTCTCAAACACGTGCTTGTTCATTCTTTCAACCACCCACAGCCCCCTTGTCATATCCTGCGAACGTTCACTATCAGTATGTCAAATCGTGTACAAAACCTACCCGTAGATAAGCGATGACAAAAGTGAGCATGTAGCCCCTCTGCCCATTGTCCTCTCCAGCTGCCAGGCCCCTGCACAGAAAAAAAAATTCCAAAGGTCAGAAAGCACTGCATAATCACACCCGCCACCCTCACCCCTTGCTTCCCACTCCGGGCCCCCAACAAGATTTCAAACGGCCGTCTCCTGCAGTTATAAATGCACTTCTTCCTGGTCACATTTGCTGCCAAAGAAAATCACGCAACTACGAGCAAGGCATAAACAAAGTATTATAATCATTCATCACTGCAAAAATGACACCCCTTTTACAACCAGTCAGTTTTCATGCACAAACCCTTCCTTTGAATGTTTGAAAAAAAATCGAGTTTCATTTCTGCTGTTTCAAGGGATATACTGTGTCACTATGATAATTACAACAGAGACATTCACAATTAGATTCAAAATTATTTCCCTTAATACATGCGATGGGATAGAAATAAACTTCAAGAGAATTATTATTCATTGGCAATATGACAAAGCAGCAAACTCGGTAATACAGAGACGACAAAATGAAATGGGAAGGAAAGCAAAGGTCCATGCATTAGAGGTAAAAAAAATAGGGAGAAGAGAGAGAAAAAAGTAAATAAATATAAACAAATAATAAAAAGGTTCACTGACATATTGGATTAGTTTGGTACTAATGTATGGCAGACCTAATAGGCCAAATGGCCTCCTCTTGCATCATAGTTCCTTGTCTATCCTTGTGCAAAATGTTACAGGTTAATGGGACACCAGATTTTATTTCAAAACGTGGTCTTCCTGTATTTGGTGTGACAAGCATGTACAAACAAACAGAGAACTTAAGCAAGAATTTTTTGTTCTAAAGTCAGAAGCTCATTTTACTCAAACAAACACATCACACCACCAGCCACAGTTAAAAGTGGCACCTCCACAGGCACCTTGTTCAGCTGAATGCATGGCCAAAAAGTAACCAGGAAATTAATGCTTCTTCTTCTTCTCCTCTTCCCTTTATAAGGGGTGAGGTCCAATGGCACCAAGCTTCTGCCCTGCCTTGACCACGATACTCCACCACTCCCCTCTGTCCTCAGCCAACTACCTCCACCCTCCAACCACCCCACCTTTCTGATATCCCCCTTCACACAATCCTCTCATCTCAACCACGGTCTACCTCTTTTCCTTCTACCTTGTTCCCTCAAGCTATACGCTCTCTTTGGCATTCTCTTCTCCCATCCACACCAAATGTCCAGCCCATCTCAGCCGGCATTTCACCAATCTCCCTGTCAAGCTCATCAGCACACCAATCTCGTCCCTCAGTTCATCCTTTCTCTTTCTATCCACCCTCTTCACTGCCGCAATCCTCCTGACCAACTTGTTCTCGCAAATCTGCAGCCTCTGTTGTTGTCTCTCTGCCAGTGCCACCGTCTCCAGACTGCAAAGGTAAGCCGGCGTTACACAAGACATCAGAACCTTTCCTTTAAATCTCCTTGAGATCTTACTTTCTGCCATTACTCCCTCCATGCCATTCAGCTCAAAAGCTCGTCACACTCACATTTGGCAGGAGGCTTAAGTGATCCTCAAAGCATTTCCAATGTTGGAGATGTGTCTGGACTGCAGGAGGTAGACAAGTTAAATATATACCAACTTTGATTTGGAAGAAGACCTATGTTGTAAAAACTGCAGTCTATCGAAATGGTAAGTGGTTTTGTATTTGTGTAAATAGGAATTGTCGGGGTCAATCATGCAAAAAGTGTTTTTCACCACTCATCTTAACCTCTCCCCTTTATCCTCCAACAATTCAAACCCTCTTTGGATGGTTACACATTTGTTGGATTTGGACCTTCTTGAAACTGGCATATAATATTCCGTGAGTCTGTTTGTTTATCACAACATTAATGATCACAGCAATTAAACGGATCAAGGTAAAGATTGCCTCCTCTCCACTGCTCGGTTATCTTCATGAATCAAAATACTCGTAGTGTGATGCTGACATTCTTTGAATTCCCGTGGCTCTATGACACCCACAGCACAGTGACTCTTACTTGTGACAACATTATATGCGGTGTTGAAGTCGAGATGGCAATTCCAATTATTCCAATAAGAAATTGGAAATATTCCAATTCCAAGACAAACTAGAGCAAATTTAAAAATACAGCTAAATGTTATACCAGGAACCACCCAATATCAAATTTTGAATAAAAAAATCCGTTTGGCCCCTGTCTCTAAGTCCCCACCCGCTGGGGGCATAAACTAAGAGGAGTCAAAAAAAATTGTTACAAATTTCATGCATGCCCCAATGTTGATTACACATACAAAGTTTCATTACCCTGCACTTGCGAAGCAAAAATCAGCGTTAGGCATTCAGTTGTGTACATGCGTACGTGTGGTGTGTGTGTCTGCATTTTAAAAATTCATTTTCTTGGCAAGCGATTGACACGACTTTTTTTTAACCATAGGAGCGCCTCCCCCTGTATAATTTTTTATTCATAATTATGCCGTCATAGGTCACGTGGTACAAACGCCATCTTGGAAAAATGTTACACCTCCATATCTCCGAAACAGCTCAATGGAAAAAATTGAACAAGGCTCATTGTGAAGTACTCCCCATGGGGAATAAGTTGTGTTCATGATGATGCCATCAGTGCCTTCATTATGACGTCATAATTCGACAAGTACAACGCTTGATCAGATCAGTATCAAAAAATTTTCTCTGCAATTCCAGGTTTGATTGACACGACAGTTTCACCATGGGAGCGCCTGCTCCTGTAGAATATGTGAATGATAATTATGATGTCATAAGTCATGTGGTACAGGCGGCATTTTGGAAAAACTTCGCACCCTCTATATTTCTGAAACCACTCTCTGGAAAAAAATAGAATCATGGCTCATTGGTAAGTACTCCCCATGGGGAATAAGATATGTTAACGAAGATGTCATCGGTGCCTTCATTATGATGTCATAATTCGACAAGTATAACGCTTCATCCGATCAGTATGAATTTTTTTTTTCTCTGCAACTATTGGTCTGATGGACATTAAATTTTCACCATAGGAGTGCCTCCTCCGATGGAATATTTTAATGATAATTATGACGTCATAGAAGGTCACGTGGTACAGGCGCCATCTTGGAAAAATCGAAAAACATTGCAACTCTACCTCTCCAAAACCGCTGCATGGAAAAAATTGAAACGTGGCTCATTGTAAAGAACTCTCCATGGAGAACAAGTGTTATTAACAATGACGTCATTGGTGCCTTAATTATGACGTCAATAGTTTGACAGCGACAATGCTTACTTAATCTGATCAGTTTGAAATTTATTGATTTCAATTGTTGCACATGATCTGCGCAACAATCATATTAGAGAATATAAATTTATGATGTAATCGCTCACGTGATCTTGCAGCCATATTGAATCAAAGAAAAAAAACCCTTAAAAACCAGAAAAGTTGGCTCGCACCAATTTGATTATGCAGAGTAAGAATTCTATGAATACCATCTAGTTTTACAATGTTTTAAAATATGTCCGCATTTGCATTTTTGATATTTGACCATTTGATCACACCCCAGGGGGCAGTGCCAAAATGATACTGCTCTTGCACATTATTGCCATGTGGTGATCATAACTACCAAGTGTGGTGAATTTCTGCCAAACCGTTTAGGAAGAGATAGCATGATGGGCGGAGGCAGACGGACAGAGCTGATTACAATATCTCCCCGGTTTTTTTTCTCAAAAAGCGTGGGGATGACATCTGACCTGGCCAATAGATTCCTAGTTTTAATGCACCAAATTGTGCATGTTAAAAGCAGTGGTTAAAACCATCCTAAAATGGTCAAAACTTCCATGCCACATGCAATAGTAACAGTATGATCGATGGTCAAGACAAACTCAAATGACTTAATTTGCAGGTTTCATGCATGTTCTAACGACATGATAAGACTGTTGGAAAATGGTCTCAAGCAATGTTGAATGAAATACTCTTCATAATATATGACTTAAAGGCATTTTTGTAGGTTCTGAAATAATCAAGTCAAATTCCCAAATGCTTCCATAACAATCATCAATCGGCACATTGTCTAAGACAGGGCTATCATTTGTCTACATTAGGACACTGGCTTGGTGTCTTCGATACATAAATAATGAACGTTAAAATCTAGTGCAGAAACACATTTCTCTGTAAATATCTCGATACCTTTGATGTTACTCTACACTTAAATAAATATACCCCGTGTCCGAGAAATCAGAGCCTGAGTTTCATCTCGTGCCCAACCACGTGAAAAATCTCACTCAAATCTAACTCAAAATCTTCAGACTAATGGTGATTTCATTTATTGCAGAGTCCAATTTAAAACCTGAAAACAAAAGCTTTTAAGGTTTTATTATATATTTTTGAACAGAATTATCAAATGATGAATTAATCAAGTAAAAAAAACAAAAAAAAAACAACAAACCTTTAGAGGCCTTTTTTCCCCGCAAGTGGGGGTTGGCCTTTTTCGGGCACCGTGGTTGTTGTTGTTTTTTGGTCCCCTTTTTGAAGCAATGTTTTACGGCCGGATGCCCTTCCTGCCGCCAACCCTGTTTGTCGCCTTTTACGACAAACAGGGAATTACCAGTGAACTGGTACTCAATTAGCCGACCTCAGAAGGATGACAGGCTGAGTCAACCCCCCTGGCGTTAATTCAGTGATCGACCGGGATTCGAACCCAGGATCCTAGGTATCCTAAGCTGGCACCCTAGCCGCTAAGCCAACACCAGGCATTGATGATCAAATGATGAATTAATCAAGTTTGACAGCATATATTTGACAGTTCAAAAACACCCTCCTACCGTACCCATAAGGATGTTTGTGTTTATAATACTTCTAGTGGTAAAATAGTTTATATCCTGCACCTAGGTAACAAAAATATTGTGACATAAAGATTCCATAACAATGGGAATCATTCTCAGGAACTATGTTCTCCAAGAGGAAAAGTTCGCAGCTTGTATACAGGAAAGGAAATGCATGATACAAATGCAGAGAAAGATGAACTTTTGCAGTGGCATAAGATTATCAGTCACTGAGGCATTGTGAACTAGTAGACGCAGTGCTCAACTTGTATTGCTCAATTACTTCAATGCTCAATTATTGCTTCAATGCTCAATTACTTCAAATAAATGCAGTTGCAACTCCTTTGGCCTGAGTTTGCAACATTACAACAATCTGAGAGAAGCACAGTAGTGTTGAGCACTGAACTGTAGAACAAAAATAAAATGTACAAATAAATAAATAAGAAGTATCAGCAGGAAAAAAGGTGACCATTTAAGATGAAGAAGATCATGGCTTGAGTTACAGCATCGATCATTTGACTTTCTGGAATCATTGGAGTGATGGAAAATAACCTCATGTTGGAGGTTTGAGAGTATGAGCACAGCATGGAGTATAAGGGCAGAGCTGGGGGGGTGGATGAATGAGCGTGCCGATGTTCTCATGTTACTCAATAGATTCGCTCTGCAACCTTTCCTTGCCTGGAAGCAATTGAGATATGGGGTTCTGCACTACGTTTCAAACCCCAGAAGGCTTTGGAGGGAGGCAGTGCAGGCAGCATCCATATCCAAATTGCTGCCACATTTGATTTGTAAAACCACGAGTCTTTTTCAGAAATGAAGAGCGACCAGAGCAACTGAAATTTGCACTCCTCCAACTGCCATTTCAGCATGAAACAAAAAAGACCTACCAAGACAATTCTGGATATTATACCAGTGTGCAACGGCACTCATTTAACCCAATAAAGCATGGAGAATATGACAGGAAAATGTGTCACTGTTGACATCTGGAAATGATTTGAGAGGGGTGATCAGCTGATATATATATATATATATATATATATATATATATATATATATATATATATATATATATATATATATATATATATATATATATATACATACATACACTTTAAACATGTATATACATGTGGGATGTGGGATATATACATGTGGGACGTGTGTGTGTGTGTGTGTGTGTGTGTGTGTGTGTGTGTGTGTGTGTGTGTGTGTGTGAATAAGAGAGAGACCGAATTGTGAGATACAGAAATGAAAAAACGAGGTGTGTGTGTGTGTGTGTGTGTGTGAAAAAGAGAGAGACCGAATTGTGAGATACAGAAATGAAAAAACGAGGTGTGTGTGTGTGTGTGTGTGTGTGTGTGTGTGTGTGTGTGTGTGTGTGTGTGTGTTATTGTGAAACTGCATGTGCAGGTGCAGCATCTAACTCAATATGTCGAAATGTCACACACGTCCATGCCCGTGGGATTCCCACGGGTGACCCCACTAATATATATATATATATATATATATATATATATATATATTTTGTGGATCTCAGCACCAGCCTTCTCCCCTTACTAAGTGGGGATTAGTCCCCTTGTCTTTGACTAGCCGACGGGACCCGGGACCTATGACGTCCTTCCCGGACAGCGTGAAATAGGGTCGTAGGACTAGAATCACTATTACCTAATTACTCGTGCTGCCCTGAAACGAGGAAATAAGCCCCGCACGAATCACGCGTGCTGTGACGCCGAGCGGTGCATACACGCGATCCGTGCCATTTATATGGTGACCCCGGTTCTAGCGATCTTATTCGTGCCACGCTTAGTCAATGGATAAATCACAAAAGCGGTCGAATTCAGAAGAAAAAGAAGAACAGGTTTATTTACACTATTTACAATGGTTCAGAAAAAGGGGACACAGTGCAGCCTTAAAAACAGTCTTACCTTACTACCCAGGACAAATGGGCCCGTCTCACACACAGACACACTCACACGGTACTTGCAGCTGCAGGATGATGGTCCATGTCCAAGGATGGCTCTCGTGCAGCTTCCTCTGGTCTCCGGCTCGTCCCGTGCAGATGCTAAGTCGAGGGGCAGGAGCTCTCCGTGTATCGTTTGGCGCACAAGGGTTAATACGGGGCGATTTGGTAGGGAGCGGACTTCGGCGGTTTGCGGTGATCACTGGCGGCTATTGCCGCGTTTACTCTCGTGGCTGAGGTAGGCGCTATTCGCCACCGGCGCATCTGGCTGCCTTTCCTCCGGCGCGTACATTATACACGAGATATAGTGCAATGCCTCCAAAGCGAGCGATGCGAATCAAGTTCTCCAAAGTCCTCTTGATCAACAAGTCCTCTCACGTGCACTCTCCCCTCGCGAGTCCTCTCGCGCAAATCAGTCCTTTGCGAATCCTTCGCTCTCAACCAGTCCTATCGAGTCCTTTCAAAGGCTTTGTGCAATCACTTATATAGGTACGCCCCGCGTACCTTCTAGCACTTACCAGACGTGCCTTACCACGCCGTCACGCCATGCCGTTGGAGCCCTGGATGGCTGGTGGCTCTTACCGTCATTGCCTCTGATGCTCCGCCTTGACGCCGCCCCACCCCGACCCCGCGCTCCTCCTTCTTCTCAGGCCTACCCCGTGTTGCTCGACTAGTGAGCGAGCAAAGGGCAGCAAATGCTGCGGGCAGCCAAAGCGTAACAAATGCTGCGGGCAGCCAAAGCGTAACAAATGCTTTGTGGGTCAGCCAAATGGGGCGCAGGATCAATTATGCCCATGGAGGTGGAACTTGGAGGGTGGACGCAAAAATGAAGGGGACCTAAACTCATGTCTTTGCACAACGCAGGTATCAATAGGGAAAATGGCCTATACTTACACATACTATGACATAACTAATACTACAAGGTGGCCTACGTGTTGCTCTCGGACTAACTATGGGGGGGCAACCCTTTAGCCTTTAATGATCAATAAATGCAAATCTCAAAACCGTAGATATATATATATATATATATATCCAGATTGAACCCCCTAACTTGACGAGGAAACACAGATCGGGTCTCACACACCAGCAATTGCTGCACAACCTGTTAGCAACAAGTGTCACCTGCTACGCTAAACATTGTCTCTGCCCTGCTCATCACCAGTTAGGAGTTTTGCAGTTAGGAATATTAAATTGAGCCAAAGAAGCGCACTGACATTTTGACATGACACTGATGTCATGTGCATAAATTATACTAATACATCACCTCCAAACTAGGAGGCATCCATATGGTACTCCAGTCTTTGCAGACTGAAATTAAATTTCTATCGTCACAAATAAACAAAGGCAGAGATGTCGATCTAGATTTCTCCCTTATTATGGGCTCATCAGGACAGCATACTGCTGGTCGTTTATTTGTGACCAAACCAAGTCACAAAAATTAACACATATTGCACCCCATAACTTGATGAGGAAGAAAGGCACAGATCGAGTCTCACCCCAGCAATTGCTGCACGACCTGTTGGTTCTTGGATTCTGTCAGACGAAGCACTTTGCATTCAGGCAAAAAGTTCAATTTTCATCTCATCAGACCACATAATATTTTGCCTCATGCTCTGAGTCTTTCACATGCCTTTTTGCAAACTCCAGGCATGTGCTTATGTGCCCTTTTCTCAGGAATAGCTTCAATCTGGCCACTCTCCATAAAGCCTTGATTTGTGAAGTGCAGAAAGAGACTGTTGTCCTTCTGGCAAGTTCTCCCATCTCAGTCAAGGAACTCTAGTTCTCTCAGTGGTCATTCGGTTCTTGGTCACCACCCAGACCAAGGTCCTTCTTGTCCGGGTTGCTCAGTTTGGTCGGATGGCCAGCTCTAGCAAGAGTCTGGGCAGTTACCTCCACCACGAAAGGTGGATGGAGGTTATGTTTTCACCCCTGTCTGTTTGGCCGTTTGTTTGTGAACAAAATATCTCAAAAAGTTGTGGACGGATTCGGACGAAATTTTGGCAGAGATGTAGTGTATGTCACAACGACGAAATGATTAGATTTTGGTGAAGATCCGGATCTGGCTACTAGAATTTTAAAAAGTGATTCTTCACCATTTGGAGATAGGGACAAAAACTATACATTGCGGGATATCTCAAAAAGTTATGGATGGATTTGGACGAAACTTGTTGGACAGGTTGTGTGTGGGACAAGGAAGAATGGATTCAATTTTGGTGAAGATCTGAATATGGATTCGGATATGAGAATTATATAATTTTTAAAGTGATTTTTCACCATTGAGTGATATGGCCAACCAGGTGGAGGTATGCAGTCGACTGAGTGCCGTTCTAGTTTCATATGCTTTCCATTTCCTATTAATATAGTTCACTGTGTTCTTGGGAACTTTCAACACTCTAGAAATTGTTTTATACCCTTCCCCAGATGTTTGCCTCCAAACAATTATATCTCAGATTTCTATGGACAGATTCTTGGACTTCAAGGTATTGTTTCCGCTCTGTCATGCACTGTCAACCGTGGGACCTTGTATAGAAAGGTGGGTTTCTTTCGAAATCATGTCCAATCAGTCGAATTGGCTACAGGTGGACTCCAATCAAGTTGTAGACACATCTCCAGGATGATCAAAGGAAATTGGATGCCCCTGAGCTCAATGTGGAGTGTCATAGCAAAGGAGTTGAATACCTTTTTAACGACATTTCAGCTTTTCATTTTTAATTGTTTTGTAAAAAGTTCTTAAAAAGAAATTCCACTTTGACATTATGAGGAATTATGTGTGGACCAGAGACAAAAATATCTTAATCTAATACATTTCAATTTCAGGCTGTAACACAACAAAATGTGAAAAAAGTCAAGGGGTGTGAATACTTTCTGAAGGCACTGTATGTTGTTATTGGTTCTCAGTGTAGTTATCCAGCTGATGTTTATTGGAAATTATTGTCTCCTGCACTTTTGGAATGTTAATCAAGTTAGAACTCATGAAAGTACGTACTCACATAAACACGACTAATAGAGGCTATTTATCTAATCAAGCCTGCATCACAGACCATAATTTCTCACCATCTTCATTAATTCTATCCAAAAAAGGGGATCGTGAGGCGAAAGGATATTTACGAGATGGCATCAGGAGAAAGGGATAGCCTGTTTTATAAACTTTCTGTGAACTCTGCAATGGGATATCTTTTTTGTCCTGGTTCCTGTTTGACGTTTCACGAATCAATTTTTGCCAACATCAAACAAAAATGTAACCATATGCAATGTGAGATCATTGCGTTATTATGTTAGAGATTGAACATCATTTTTCTTTTATTTAGCTCAATATTTTCTTTGATTACGTTTATGCATGAGATTTCTGATGGAGAATATGGCACAACTTATGGAGGCAAATGGCAGTCTTGTGAGAAAAGTTTGATTTCAATAAAATATCAACAATGATAATATCATTCTATGGAAAGGACATCAGTATGCCTCACAGGGCCCAATTCTCAGGTGTCTAATCGATGGAATCTCTCCCCTTTCTGGGAAGTTAGTGCTGCCAAAGCAGTCTCATGGACATATAGTCCATGGGCTGAGTAGGGTTTACATGCACCCCCCCCACAACTTAACTTCCCGGGTATGTCCATGTACCCCCCACCCTAGGGGTTAGGAAAACCATGTTAACAGAAAAAAAACTCATTCCCTCATAGTTTGACCTCTGGTGACCTCATTAGTGATCTCATTTGCATATAACACATATCATTGTAAAGAGTGTCCCAGGACAAACATTTTGAGGGGTCATATGCAACCATAGGATGACGAGGTAAAAAGTTATGGCCATTTGAATTTCGCCTACCCCTAATTTTCGGAAATCACTGACACAGGGGGGGGTAACATCAAAATATGCGTGGGAGGTACCTTGGGAATGAGTTTTTTTCTGTTAACATGGTTTTTCCTAACCCCTAGGGTGGGGGGTACATGGACATACCCGGAAGTTAAGTTGTGGGGGGGGGGGGGGGGTGCATGTAAACCCTACTCAGCCCACGGACTAATAATACAATAGGTAGTTTGCCATTGCCTTCCTTGCTGTACTTGTCAGAGCAGCAATATTAATTTTGGACACTACAGTAATACATCGTGTGACCCTTTGTGCTCCTGTAAAGTTTCGTTGAGATTGGATAAGTAACGACCAAATGTATCGAGGTCAAAATGACAGGCAGACACCAAATTGCGAACAGTATTTTAGAATGATGTTGCTGGGATATAATTTTCTTTTTGGTGCCAGTATCAGGACACACTTTGCGAAGAACACAGTACCATTCGAGTAAATGCTGGTAGATGGGATCAAAACACAACATCCAATACAATGGATGATGCACTGATTGATGCACTCACTGCCTTACCTGCAAAATACCATAGTCCGGCAGCTAAGCTGCTATAGCAGCTATAGCGGCAGCTATAGCGGCAGCTATAGCATAACAATTGTGCATTTAGTGAGGAAAGCACCAAATTTGGCACACTAGTAGACTATCATATTATGAAAAGATCTGGATATTGGGCCATCTCAGATTCAGAGATTTGATTTTTGCAAGATTTGCAGATTTTGCAGATTTGCAAACTGAGATTGCAACGCCAGGGACGGCCAACTCCTTCCTGCGAGCTGCCCACGTCACCCGCACAAGAAGAGCTCATCAAATCACTGCAGCGGCACTGCACATCCTGCAACACCATGCGTATGAACGCCACTGTATGACATATGCTGATGATGCAGAAGACCTGCCTGAGTTCGAAGACTGGTGTCACCAGAGAGGAGAAGACATTCCCACCTTTCAGTACTGGGCAACTGTGCTGGAACTAGAGATGTTGGTACTGGTCTACGTGCGTTCTCTGCAGCAGGCTTCATTCACGATGTACCTTGATGCCCTGACGGAACTGGTCCCATGGTTCCATGTCTTAGACCACACACACTATGCCAGGTGGGTCCCTGTTCACCTGAGGGACATGGTTGCACTCCCAATGAAGCACTCAGATGTAGCCAGAGAATTCAGGGCTGGCAACTTCACTGTACAGAAGACGAAGAAGGTGTTCTCTTCGATCCCAATCGAATCGAAATCTTGCAAAAATCAAATCTCTGAATCTGAGATGGCCCAATATCCAGATCTTTTCATAATATGATAGTCTACTAGTGTGCCAAATTTGGTGCTTTCCTCACAAAATGCACAATTGTTATGCTAAGTTGCCCCACTAACATGGTTTATGGTCAGGTAAACAATCAAACACACAAGAGAGCTCAATGAAAAGAACACTACCTCTGAGCTACCATGTTAACCCCAGGTTACATAATCGTTTTGTGGTTTCAAAATTGAATGAAAACTAACATGAAAGACTACCAAAAAACAATTTACTTCGCTGGTGTACTTTGTTACGTAATCATTCATTGAAAAGCAAAATGGTGTGCTGTACGTCAACTGACATACCCAAACTTGGCAGCAACTTTATAAACCTGCATCTCCTGGTGTAAAACCATCTCTCGATCACCTTCAAACAGCAGCGTGGCCACACACAGGTTGTTCGGGTCGAAGCCTTTGAACTGCACACAGATGTCATATTCACTCTCACTTTATTTATTTTTACCTCTGAAGTTATGCCAACAAGCAAAACATCACAGCACTGTGAAAAGCAAAACTGCAGGACATGAAAGTCAATACAAACTGCATATGTTGTTTGAGTGAATAAATTGAATAAATAAATAAATAAATGTTTGATATCAATAAATTGCCAATTTTATAAAGTCAATAAATTATAAATAAATTGTCAATAAATGTCAATAAATTGAATAAATAAATAAATGTTTGAGGGAATATGATTGTTTTGAGGGAATAAATATTTGCTGCAGCTTAACTTGATCAAAAGTGGTGACAATAGCAAACTGCATATCAAATCAATGGCAAAAGTATGATGGCACTGAAGGGTAATGCCTCCTATTATTTTTATCCACACCAGATGAAGATATTCGAATGAAACAAAGAGCAGTCCACACATTGGGTCTTCCCACCACTGAGCGTGAAGTTTCGTGATTCTGACACAACATGTCTCAGTACTACATTAATCAAGATGGCAGAGAACATCACGATGTTGTCGGTGCTGTGACCCGTGAAGCACTCCAGATGAGAGTTGGGATGACTGACTGGAAATAAGATGAATGAAAATGGAGAGTTAGTATGACTGACTGGAGATGAGATGACTGGAGATGAGACTTGGGAGCACCATTGCGATCCTGAGAGTAAAAGATGACCAATGGAGTACAACCACAAAGGATAAATCACCAGCTTTGGC
The DNA here is from genome assembly GCF_964187855.1 of Myxine glutinosa. Classification (NCBI taxonomy): domain Eukaryota; kingdom Metazoa; phylum Chordata; class Myxini; order Myxiniformes; family Myxinidae; genus Myxine; species Myxine glutinosa. Next base: position 273,751,744 of record NC_136261.1, read on the forward strand.
TCGTCAGATTTTCATCTCTTCCCAAAACTTATGGAATAGCTTCCTGGAGAACATTTTTCTTCCAACGATGATGTCAAGGCCACTGTGAAGCACTGGTTATCAGAAGGATGCACAGTTCTATTGTGCCGGGATCACAAAACTACTTCAACGTTGGCAGGAATGTGTGGATCGCATTGGTGATTATGTAAAGAAATAAATACGCATCATGGTAGAATAAAGTTTTTTTGGTTTTTTTTGTATACAAGATCGAGGCTCGTGTAAGAGCTAACATCAATAACAAAAAAAAAGAAAAAAGAAAAACAAAACGGACACACAAAACATACAATAAAGGGAGCGGGAGACAAGATGGGGGGAGAGAGGGAAGCACACAAGTACAACAGCAAAGAACAGGGACATCGGGAGATCTGTGGGAGGGAGAGGGCTTGGGGGGAGGAGGCATGGGAAGGGGGGGGGGGGGTGTGGGACAGGTATAAAACACATGGACACTGCTAGAACTTCCAGGAAAGACGTCGGTAGTTAAAAAAAGTGGATCTGGGGTGAATTAACGGGGGTAGAAGAGCTCAAGGTTTTGGATGGGGGAAGATAAGAGATTGATGTTCGCATTTGTCTTTGTTTCATTCAAAGACTTTACCTGCTTTGGAGAAAAATAATAGGAGACATTACTTTTCAACACACCCTCATACAATCAAACATCATTTTCAGAACTTTATAAATGCATTTTATAGACATGAATGTATTTTTAAAAATAATAAAATTGAGGTCTTTATATGAAAGTTGTTTTTTTGCATGTGACATTCAACTCGAGAGAGGGAGAACGAGAAACAGTTTGCAGTAAAAAACATCAGCCCCGAAATGAGGCAGGTTGACATTGTGTAGCCCTCAACTCCATCATTCCTCACTTCTCCCATTTGTGGAACCACCTTCCAGAGGCCGTTATTTCCCACTCTTCCCTCCAGGCCTTCAAACAAGCTGTGCATCGCCATCTCGCGTCACCGCCATCATGACCCATTATTATCTTTATTACCCCCATTAACCCTAACACAACCCTCTTAACTTGCTAGTTTCAGTGTTTCAGCCCTTTTCTCTCTCCTGTTTCCTGTTCGTTCATTCCCTTGATATTTGTCCCACTGTTAGTTCTACCAAACTCTTCCATGAGCTTTCTTCCATGAATCTTTTCCGGCAAGTAATAAACAGACAGACAGGGGTAAAAACAACCTCCATCCTGGCGGAGGTAATAAACCAATGTTCAAAATTAACGTGGGCACAAGAGATGAGGAGGTGATGATTGAATGGTCAAATGCTGCATCCCCTAGATACCAAGGGTTAGTTTATACATAATGAGTTCCTAAATAGTCCATCTACGAGTAATTTTATTAATTACGTCATACTGTGTTAACATTTATTGTATACGCATGTTTTAGGATGCTCTTAAAATGTAAATAGCACTGAACAATGTTTCAAATGTAAAACTACTCATAAAAATCCTGATCTATTGACTTCAACTATATTTTGCTTTGTTATCAATCATTTATTTCCTTGACAAAATATAAAATATAGGAAACTTAAACAAGTTCATCGTCAAAACCTAGCAATTTGCAAATAAGAAACTCCGTACATGGTGATATATGGTCATTTGATTTGCTTTCCTTTTACGTCTGATTTGTAAATCATTGAAAACACGATGAAAACATAATTTCCTACAAAGAAGTGGCATTAGCCACAAACACAATTACTTAAAGGTAAAAGGAAAAACAATAACTTTACCAAATGACCTTTCCCAATGTTCTTATGAGGTGGACCTTCATTATATGGCTTGCTTATGACAATACGATGCAAAAGCCATAGACGTCTGAAAATAAACCGTCATATTTATCCCATTTCTTCCATAAGAAGACATGACATCTCTCTTTGCGTTCAAGGTTAGGTCTGTATTTCACAGTTCTGTTGAGTGAATGCTACAGTTCATTGATATAGGCTAATTCACAATGTTCAATTTTAACGGTCTCTTTCCTCCTTAGATTAGCAACTGCAGTTATCAAACTCTTGCAACCCCCTCGTCCTCTTGCAACCCCCAAAGCAGCCAAGTGGTGTTCTCCAGCACATATTTTTGATTGTTACTTTAACTGAAGGGAAGACAACCAATGCCATAATACATGCACCCAGCCCACCTTTGTGATATACAATTTCTTGAGGCCATCAAGGAAGGATGTGAAGATGGAGGAAACTTGAGGCTTCAGAGCATGGCCTAAATGCACAGAAAATAAAAAAGTATTTTGTTTATTTAAAAGGTTCTCCTAAAGAAGATGGATTTCATGTTGTTTCTATTTATTAAACATCAACAAGAACAATTATGAATTTCCATCATTCGATGAGATCACTTCAGGATGAGAACTTACCAAACTGGAATTGAGCATTGTCCACGAGTCTAACTGAAGCAGGAGCACAGCGCTGGGAATAAATTAGGCAGGGATGGGGGCAGGAATGGTTTAGATAGATGGGCACTTTTCACAGGCAATTCACTACAAAACACAAAACGATCACAATTTTTGTTGATAAAGAATCTTTGACTCTTAATTATGTGAATTGTTAAGAAATTATACCATCACTCATGCAAGCAGGCATTCTGAAAAATGAACCATCTATTGTATTACATACACAAAATGACAAACTCTTTTGGTACCTTTCCTTACCCTTATTCCGATCTACTCCCTAACTCTCTTCCATAACCTCTCCAACATTGCATTTTTTTTCTCGCATGGCAATGTAAGGGCTGCAGGCTAATTTAATAGCCTTACCTGACGAGCCATTTCACGGAGGCACGCTACACCCTGAGCAAAGTTAGGAAAGACCACAGAGCCATATTTCTGGCACTCTGGAAGAGGTCTGATCTTGAGAGTCACCTCAGTGATGACACCCAGTGTACCTGAAAAAGGAACAAAATGCAATGTAGCAAAAGCTTGTCAACATTTACTTTTACCATGAAACAAGGAAAGGAAAAGTAAAAGGGAGAATTCAAAAGCAAAAGCAGAGAAAAACATAAAATTAAGCAGAGAATCCTTGGGGTATGAACTGGGGGTCAAATCCAAAACCTATGTACATATTTCATGTGCCCCCCAATGTTGACTGTATGTGCAAAATTTCATGAAAAAATGTTTTAAAATGTGCCCATAATTGCATTTTTTGGTGTTCGACGTTTTGGGGCGGGGCCAAAATAATACTGCTCCTGCGGCTTCTTGCCATGTGGTGATCATAACTATCAAGTTTAGTGAATTTCTGCACAACCGTTTAGGAGAAAGCATGACGGATAGACACACAAATAGACAGGATTACAATACCCCCGATTTTTTTTTTTCAAAGAATTTTGAGATAAATATAAAAGCAGACGAAATGTAACAGCAGAGGAAACCATAAGGCAAAGGATAATGTAAAAGCAAAGGAGAATGTAAAATTCAACAGGTTGAACCAATTCCGGTTTTCGATCGAGGTGGTGATTTTATTCTCTCCCGGTATCCAAAGTTAAGTTATTTTTCGATTTGTGTGTTTGTCAAATTTCCACCTGTTATTTTATCGTCTATGCGTTATTGTTTGTTTCTAGTTCATTTTGGTTTGAATTTCCTGTAACTCGTAATATATTAATTGTTCCTGTTTGCACCGCGTGTGCGGCCTTGTAGCCTGAGGCTTCCCCCGTCGAAGTTTGTTCACTTAAGTTCCTTCCTTCGCTGTTTTTGCTTTGTTCTTAGATTTTTCCCTTCTCCCCCGAACTTCCCCGAACATCTACTCTTTGTCTAACGTTTTAAATCCCCCCTCACCACCCCCCCAAAAAAACAAAAACAAACAAAGAAAACAAAAAAACATTTATTTCCCTTTCTCCAAGTGTGCTGTTGTCTCATCATGTGCTTCTGTCCACGTGCGCTGTCTCGCCCGCCCCCATTATCTCCTTGCCTTCCACCTTTTGCCCTGTTCACATGACTCGTGGTTGTCCCTCTAGGCCCTCTCCCCGTTGGTATTTTGTGAATATAAGATTGTTCCTCACGGTTCTGTTTAAATATGTTTCAACTTTCCCCTGGAGTGTTTTATTCAGTGGTATATTACAATACGCTGTTTTTCTTCCTATTTAAAAGGCTCTTTTCAATTTCCTCTTCAACTCATTCTACTTCAAAAAAAATTCAATCTCTTATAATTCTTCCTCACTACATGCTCTAAACTCACATTCATTCCACCCCTCCTCTATCGTTCTTAAACGGATCTCTAATTTGAAAATCACAATAAACCCAATTTGTTATAAATGTTCGTCTTTCATTAATCATCCACTTTCTAATCTCCCCCCTTACCATCCCTCTCCAATTCTCCCCCCTCACCTCTCCTCCTCAAAGCTGCCTCCTCCCCACTTCGTCTCCCATCTATCTCATACCACCACCTCCCCCAACCTTCGACTTGTCTCTGCCCCCCCTCAAACAACCCCTCACTGTGCCTCATCCCATCACCATCAAACCTTTCGTCCTCCTCATCCTTCCCTTTCTTGTAACTCTTCTGTAATCTCTGACACACTATCAACTGCTCTCCCTACCTCTCCCTCTCACCCTTCATCTGACCCTACCCTTCCCCTCCCCTGTCCTGCACCCGATGCTCCTCCTCTCTCCTCATTAACAGTAATGACCTCAAACATCCAGGGCCTTTGCTCAAACCTGATTGATATCTCCATTCAGGTTGCTTCTGACAATCCAGACTTGATCTGCTTAACAGAAACTTTCCTCCTTCAAGATGTCTCTGATTCCTTAATATCTCTTCCTGGTTACTCCCTCCTCCGGTATGATAGACCTGAGCCTCGTCCTGGTGGTGCGGTTGCTATCGTTATCAAAAACTTACTTCCTCACTCTCCTTGCACTGCCCTCTCTCCACCCCACCCCCAGGAGTACCTCTGGCTACGGCTTCCTCTCCGCTCCCACTTTTTGTTCATATGTGTTCTGTACCGTCCTCCAAACAGTGATGACTCCATTTACATCTCCCTGTCTGACAACATGGACCAACTTCTATCCACTCATCCCAACTCTCTCGTACTCATATGTGGTGACTTCAAATGGCATCATGCCAGCTGGCTGGGTGTGGGTTCCTCTCTCACCAGCCATGGCACCTCAGCAAAGGACTTCTGCGACTCATTGGGATTGACACAATCTGTCAATTTCCCGACCCGTATCTCAGTCAATGGAGTATCTTCTCTTCGAGACTTGGTTATGACAAACTTCCCTGCAAATGTCTGCGGCTCTTCTTCTGCTCCAATCGGTTCTTCTGATCATGTGCTTGTTAAAGTGGACATCTCTCTGGCCATTCTCAGAAAGCCTCCTCAGCATCGACGAGTCTGGCATTTCACTCAGGCCGACTGGCACGGTCTGCAAGTAACCATCAATCATCTGGACTGGTCTCCCATCTCTACTGCCTCTACATCAATTCTTCCTGGGAATTCTTCCAAAGCAAACTGCTCTCTCTCATGCACAGATTTATCCCATCTCGTCTTCAGTTGTCTTACTCTTCCTCCCGTCCATGGTACACTGAATCTTGTGGTGAGGCAGTTGCCCTGAAACAACTTGCCTTTGCCTCTTGGAAGGCAAATCCAACTGAAGGCAATCTCAGTTCCTTCCACAAAGCTCGGAACAAGTGTGTGTCTACCCTCAGGAGTGCCAGGAAGCACTATCTCTCCACACTCAAGAATGAACTCTCAAACCTGTCTCCTTCCTCCACATCCTGGTGGCGTCTGCTCAAATCCGTTACTGGTGTTTGTTCCCCCTCCATACCATCCCTTACCTCAAATGGCTACACAGTTGACACCGCACCTGACAAAGCCGAATGCCTCAACTCTGTGTTTGCCTCAAAATCTTGTGTCCCAAACCCATCTCTCTCTGTTCCCATCTTACCCAGTCAAACCCAACTGTTCCTGGACTCTGTGTCCTTCTCTCCTGACATGGTGGAGAAGTTTTTGTCAAACCTCGACTCTGATTCTGCAACTGGACCAGACGGCACCAGCCCACGGGTCCTAAAATCCTGCTCTGCCGCTCTATCTCACCCCCCTTTGGGCCGGTACTCCTGCCTCACACCTAGATCGGCTTCATGCTGTTGAAACCAAAGCTTTCAGAATCATTGGAATCTCCTGCGATGAAGCTAACTCCGATGGCCTTTCACTCACTCACCGCAGGCAGGTGGGTGGTCTTTCTGTCTTCTACTGACTCCTCTCCGGCCTTGCTCCCCCAGCTCTCTCTGTGCTCTGTCCCCCAAATATTCCTACAGGTCACACAAGATCTGCCAGCAACCCTCTTATGGTTAAACTGCCAAAATCTAGGCTCTCTGCTCACCTTCACTCTTTCATTTCCCTTTTCTCCCACCTCAGGAACAAACTCCCCCACTTCCTTCAATCCCACTCCTCCCTCCAGGTCTTTAAAATAGCTGTTCACCACCATCTCTTATCTTCCCCCATCCAAAACCTTGATCTTTTCTTCCCCCGCTAATTCACCCCAGATCCACTTTTTTGAAATTCCAACTTCTTTCCTGGAAGTCCTTGCAGTGCCCATATGTTCTATACCTCTCCCACCTCCCCCCAAGCCCTCTCCCTCCCACAGTTCTCTCGATGTCCCTGCTCTCAAATGTTGTGGTTGTGTCCTTCACCCTCTCTCCCCATCTTGTCGACCGCTCCCCTTGTTTTGTGTTTTATGTGTCGGTTTGACTTTTTGTGCGATTAATGTTAGCTCTTTCACGAGCCTCGATCTTGAATACAAAAAAAATAAAAAATAAGGAAAACATAAAATTAAATAAAAATGTAAAATTAAAGGAAAATGTAGAATTAGAGGAAAATGTAAAATTAAAGTAAAACGTATAATTAAAGGAAGACGTAAAGCAAAGGAAACCATCGGCAAAGGAAACAGTAAAATTAAAGGAAAGCATATAATTAAAGGAAAATGTAAAGCAAAATAAACCATAAAGTAAAGGAAAAGCAAATCAAATCAAATCAAATCAAAATCAAATCAAATCAAATCAAATCAAAGCAAAGCAAAGCAAAGCAAATCCTCGGCACACCTGAGCTCCTCACCACATACAAGGCTTTCATCCGCAGCTCAATGGAATACTGTTCTCCCCTATGGGCTGGTGCTCCTGCCTCACACCTGGCTCGGCTTCACGCTGTTGAATCCAAAGCTTTCAAAATCATTGGAATCTCCCGCGATGAAGCTATCTCTGAGGGCCTTTCACTCACTCACCGCAGGCAGGTAGGTGGTCTTTCTGTCTTCTACCGACTCCTCTCCGGCCTTGCTCCCCCAGCTCTCTCTGTGCTCTGTCCCCCAAATATTCCTACAGGTCGCACAAGATCTGCCAGCAACCCTCTGATGGTTAAACTGCCGAAATCTCGGCTCTCTGCTCACCTTCACTCTTTCATTCCTCTTTTCTCCCGCCTCTGGAACAAACTCCCACACTCCCTTCAATCCCTCTCCTCCCTCCAGGTCTTTAAAACAGCTGTTCACCACCATCTCTTATCTTCCCCCATCCAAAACCTTGATCTTTTCTACCCCCACTAATTCACCCCAGATCCACCTTGTTTGAAATTCCAACTTCTTTCCTGGAAATCCTGGCAGTGTCCATATGTTTATACCTCTCCCACCCCCCCCCCCCCTTTCACATGCCTCCCCCCCAAAGCCCTCTCCCTCCCACAGATCTCTCGATGTCTCCATGTCTCTCGGTCCCTGCTCTCAAATGTTGTGTTTGTGTCCTTCCCCCTCTCTCCCCATCTTGTCTACCGCTCCCGATGTTATTTGTTTTATGTGTCTGTTTGTCTTTCTGTGTGATTAATGTTCGCTCTTTCACGAGCCTCGATCTTGTATACAAAAAAAAAAAAAAAAAAAAAAAAAATGTAAAAGCAAAGGAAAACATAAAATTAAAGGAAAACGTAAAGCAAAGGAAACCGTAAAATTAAATGAAAATGTATAATGAAAGGAAAATGTAAAAGCAAAGGAAAACAGAAAAATTAAGGAAAACGTAAAGCAAAGGAAACCGTAAAATTAAAGGAAAATGTATAATGAAAAGAAAATGTAAAAGCAAAGGAAAACAGAAAAATTAAGGAAAACGTAAAAGCAAAGGAAACCATAAAATTAAAGGAAAATGTAAAAGCAAAGGAAACAAAAAAGTAAAGGAAAACATAAAATTAAAGGATAACGTAAAGCAAAGGATACCATGAAGTAAAAGAAAACGTAAAGTAAAAGGAAACCGTAAAATTAAAGGAAAATCTATAATTAAAGGAAAATGTAAAAGCAAAGGAAAACATAAAATTAAAGGAAAATGTAAAAGCAAAGGAAAACGTAAAATTAAAGGATAACATAAAGCAAAGGAAACTATAAAGTAAAGGAAAACGTAAAATTTAAGAATAATGTAAAGCAAAGGAAACCATAAAGTAAAGGAAAACGTAAAATTAAAAGACAACATAAAGCAAAGGAAAATGCAAAATCAAATAAAAAAAGTAAAGCAAGGGAAATCGGAAGGTAAAGGAAAATGTAAATCATATAGCCATTCTCTATGTAAATTGTATCATATAGCACCGCTCCCAGTCGGGGAGAATTACAAGACATAATAAAATACAATCTCATCCGTAATTCTGGTGGAATTAATTGACCCAAAGTAAGGATGGTTCTTCGCTAGCATTGTTATTACAAAAAATTTTTTTTTAGAAAAATAGATTTATATGATTGAGTGCAAAAAAAAACCCAAAACCAGAAAAAGAATAAAAGGTACAATGAGGAAGGGAAAATATACAACACACAAAAATAAAAGAAAACTCCACTGTGGTTTAAGACTGAATAGTCCAGCGGATTAGCTCAACATATCAAACCAATTGTTCATTTTTTGATAAAAGCACCAAAATTGGCACAAGCATAGAATATTATATACTAAACAATTTCAGCAGATATGGAGGCACTTGAAATTTTACCTCTGTCGGGCAGGGCAGCCATTTTCCAAAATGGTGGCCATATGGCATTCGCAATATAGATATGCCGCTCTAGATGTCACTTTATGATTCTAAAAGTCGTTTTAAAGGTGTAAGTTGGTAATACTATTGCACCAGAATATCAAACAGAGGGTTACATAAAATATATATGGCCGCCATTTTTCAAAATGGCCACCATTTAACGATTTATTGAAAATTTCAGTGCTAACTCAATCACATAACAAATGAATTTAATAGCGACCACAATCAACCTAATAATGTGTTACATGTGTTTGCAGAGTATGGTGGTGGTGGTGGATGGTGGATATTGTGATACAGAGGTGGCGGTTGCAGTAATAGGTGACCCGATAACACATAATAGCGACTAAGACACTTAATTAATCATGTCAAAACGGTTCAAACTTGTGGACACATGTGCATCGCCTGCATATCAACAGCCAGCTCATACAAGCTGGGAACTTTGTGTTATATGCCAGGAGCAAACAATGCAGTCGCTTCGATGCCCGGCACTATCAAAACGGTCAGACATTGGAAGAGGGTACAAGTCACTTGCTGATAACCTTGTCAAATTCAATGAACTAAGACAGTTACCAAGAACATTGCAGTTGGACAGAATAGATGGTGGTTCTGGTATTGAAGCTGCTGTGGTTGCCAACGAGGCTAAGTGGCATCACACATGCATGCTCCGCTACAACAGTACAATGCTGCGAAGAGCAGAGAAAAGAACGATGCCAAGTGTAGCAGCTACGTCGAGTGGAAGTGGTGATACTCCATGCAAATGGACTAGATCGTGGCCTGCTAGCACAGAAACAATTGCAAGCGAGCCTTCATGCTTCTTCTGTGGACATTTGGCTGGTAATGATGGCCTTCATGAGGCTTCAACATTTAAGATTGACGGCAATGTACGGGCAAGTGCAGCAGTTGTTGAGGATACTGAGCTATTGGCCAGGCTCAGTATGGGTGACATGGTGGCATTGGAAGCCAAATACCATACAAAGTGTTTGCTGGCCCTATACAATCGCGCAAGAAAGGTTAAGACAGATGCACAGCAAGGGACAGATAGCGAACGTGTAATTTCCGGAATCGCCTTTGGTGAACTTGTGATGTACATTGAAGAAACTCGCCTGGAATCAGGAACTGCACCAGTCTTTAAGCTTGCTGATCTGGCATATCTCTACATGTCAAGAATGGAACAGTTGGGAGTTGCACACGACAAAAGAGTAAATACCACACGACTGAAGCAAAGACTCTTGGCCCAGGTCCCAGACCTGCGTGCTCAGAGTAAGGGGATGTTGTGCTGGTATTTGATGAAGACATCGGTGCTGCATTAGGCAAAGCCTGTGATGGGGACATTGATAGTGACGCTGTTCACCTTGCACGTGCTGCACACATTGTACGTCAACACATGTTCGAAGACTCAGTGCCTTTCAATGGGTCATTTGATGAAAGGTGCCAGGAGAACTCTGTGCCAAAACTTTTGCTTGCCTTAGTAAGCATGGTGCTGGAGGGCCCCAGCATCAAGGACCAAAGCCTGGTGTCTTCAACACCAGCAACACTGGCTATTGCCCAGCTTCTGAAATATAACTGTGTCAAGCACAGGCGAACCCAGAAAAACACTACTCCATCAGTCAGACACGATACCTCCCAGGAAACACCTCTTCCAACATACATTGGGCTAATGCTGCATGCAAAAACTCGTAAGAAAGAACTAGTAGACAGGCTATTCAATCTCGGCCTCAGCATCTCATATGACCGAGTGCTGTGCCTCTCTGCTGAGATGGGGAACAATGTCTGCCAACGCTTTCGCATGGAGCAAGTGGTTTGTCCAACCACCATGCGTGGCAACATATTCACAACTGCTGCTGTGGACAATATTGACCGCAATCCGAGTGCAACCACAGCCAAAGACTCATTCCATGGAACAGGAATCTCATTGCTGCAACATCCCACTTGTGCAGATGCTGGAGTAGACCGTGGTATTGTCATAATTGGAGGCAATGTTGGCTCGAAGACGGTTGGTGATCTACCACATTTCTATGCTGATGTCCCGCCTGTTACATCCAGCATCAAGGAATCTACTGTTCCGGCTACCCATGTCACCTCCCTGCGAAGGAGTAATTTCAAGACCCATACCGAACAACAGTACAGGTGGTTGGAAAACACGAGACATGTCCTTGATGATGACGAAGAGAAGGACTTTGAGAACATATCATGGGCTGCATACCATGCAAGCCATCAAACCCCTGGTGGTCGAATCATCACACCCACTGCCTTACTCCCCCTTTTCCAGGAGTGTGCCCACACTGTGGCTATGATTAAACACTCAATGGATGTAGTGAAGAATGCTATCGAACATCTGAACACAGGCCAAACACCAGTGCTGACATTTGACCAGCCGCTATATGCTCTCGCCAAACAGATCCAGTGGAAGTGGCCTGAGAAATATGGAGAAGATCAATTTGTGGTGATGTTCGGTGGTCTCCACATCGAGATGGCAGCTCTAAAGACTGTGGGTGACTGGCTATGTGGAAGTGGATGGGTACAAGCACTGGTACAAGCAGAGATTACTACAGCAGGAACAGCAGACTCCTTACTCCAGGCAGCACATGTTGCACATACAAGAAGGGCACACCAAATCACAGCTGCTGCCTTTTAGATGCACTGACAGAACTGACTCCATGGTTCTATGCACTGGATCACACAAACCATGTGCGCTGGATACCAGTGCATCTGAGAGATATGGCTCAACTGTCAAAGCAACACCCAGACGTTTACAGAGAATTTAGTGCTGGTCACTTTACGGTGCAGAAGACCAAACGGGTATTCTCAGCCATCACTATTGATCAAGCACATGAACAGAATAATGCTTGCATCAAGGGTGACGGAGGAGCGATTGGCCTCACAGAGAACCCAAGTGCTCTGCGGCGGTGGATGATTGCTGGCCCAGAGGTTGTCAGAGTTATTCAGGAATTCGAGAATGTGGAGCTTCACTGGGAAAAACGAGTAGACTTACAGTCACGTGAAAAAGTAAGTACACCCCATGTAAAGTTGTGACTTTTTCAACATATTTCAACATACAGCTATTTGATCTTCATTTCAACAATATTGATAGATAAAGGTGATATAATATTACAAATATCATGAAACATTTACATTTTGTAGTCCATTGTATAATTTAAATAAACATAAATGCAAATTTTGCATGTGGAAAAAGTAAGTACACCCTTGGCTCTAATCGGTGGTATTGCCCCCTTTGGCAGAAACAACCTCAAGTAGGCGTTTCTTATAACTATCTGCCAGTCTCTGACATCGACTGGGAGAAATTTTTGCCCACTCCTCCATGAAGAATTCTTTCAGCTGTGCGATGTTTGAGGGGTTACTTGCATACACAGCTCGTTTCAAATCCCCCCACATCTCGATGGGATTTAGATCCGGGCTTTGACTTGGCCATTCCAGAACCCTCCATTTCTTTCTTTTCAGCCATTCCTTGGTGGATTTACTGGTATGTTTAGGGTCATTGTCATGTTCCAAGGTCCACCTTCGGTTGAGCTTCAATTTTTCTGACAGATGGCCTCACATTATCCTCAACCACCCTCTGGTACAATGAAGAATTCATAGACGATTCTATGATGGTGAGCTGCCCAGGCCCTGAGACAGCAAAGCTGCCCCAAAACATAATATTTCCACCACCATGCTTTACAGTTGGTATCAGGTTCTTGTGGTCAAATGCTGTCTTTGTTTTTCGCCAAACATGTCTTCTGGAACTGTGGCCAAATAGCTCTAGCTTTGACTTCTGTCCAGAGCACATTGCTCCAGAAGTGCTGGTCTTTGCTTCGGTGTTCATTGGGAAACTTTAGTCTTGCCCTGATGTTCTTTCTGGACAGCAAAGGTTTCCTCCTGGCACACCTCCCATGTAGATCAAATTTGTGCAGCCTCTTTCTTATGGTAGACTCATGCACTTTGACATCAACAGTGGCAAGGGCTACCTGTAGGTCCCGTGATGACATTCTGGGGTTCTTAGAGACTTATTTCAGCATCTTGCAGTCTGCTCTCAGGCTGAACTTGCTTGGGCGGCCTGGCCTGAACAAGTTGGCAGTTGTTTGGAATCTTCTCCACTTGTAGATGATCTTCCGGACAGTCGAATGATTGATTTCAAATTGTTTGGAGATCTTTTTAAATCCCTTCCCAGACTCGTAGGCATATATAACCTTCTTTCTGAAGGCCTCAGAGAGCTCTTTTGATCTTGGCATGGTGACGCCGCACACTTCAACAACAAAGAGCAAACCAAACTAAATGTCTGAGGTTTAAATAAGACAGGTTCCTCCAAGATACTCTCTGACGATGTTCAAATTATTTGCACCTGAGCTGGTGCACCTGATTCTAATTTTAGGTATTTGAAGTAGTGATAAATGTAGGGGTGTACTTACTTTTTCCACATGCGAAATTTGCATTTATGTTTATTTAAATTATACAATTGACTACAAAATGTAAATGTTTCATGATATTTCTTATATTATATCACCTTTATCTATCAATATTGCTGAAATGAAGATCAAATAGCTGGATGTTGAAATATGTTGAAAAAGTCAAAACTTTACATGGGGTGTACTTACTTTTTCACGTGACTGTATGTCACCATGATCAAACATCGAGTGTACAGAAATCGTTTGCAAAAGATGTTCGTTCACTTGTGAGTGTAATCGAGGAACTGAGCAACCCTTTTGATGAGGAGAGCCAAGACTTACTTGTCCTTGATACCAAATAAATTGCAGACCCTTCAGTATAGAAGACGGTCCGTACTGCCAAGAACCTAGGCCAAGAACAGTGTGATCAATTCACAAAGGAACGTCTCCTAGACAGGACCAAGTCTATCGATGATGTACTTCACCGTAATAAGCTACCACTTTTAGGCGCCCCTATAGACAATGCACCTAAGGGAAAGCAACAGTTTGCCTCCCTGAAGAGTGACGTGGAATTATTTTCTCGGTTGTATATCGGCTGTCAGACTCGGGATGGAAATCTTGATGAATTCTTTCGACACGAGAACCAAGGATGCCCACCAGCACTCTCTGAGGCATGGAGACTTCACCTAGGCACCAAGAGTGACTTGTTGATTTGTCTGGAAGGCCTTTCCAATGCGCAATCAGAAGCTCCTAGTGTCACCAATATAGTATTAGATGGAGCAGCCATTATTCAAATGCTGAAGCCAGGAACTGCAAAGACATTTCTTGAATATGCCAGTCAGGTGTTCATCCCATACATCTTAGGACAGCTTCAACATGCATCACGTCTAGATCTGGTCTGGGACAGCTATGTAATTGATTCTCTAAAAGCAACAGCCAAGGCAAAACGTGGAAAGGGGGTTCGCAGACGTGTTGTTGAGTCTGCACCCATACCAAAAAACTGGCAGGACTTCTTGTGTGTGGATATCAATAAGACAGAACTTTTTTTTTGTTTTTTGTTTTTTTTTTTGTTTTTTTTTTGTTTTTTTTGTATACTGAATCGAGGCTCGTGAAAGAGCTAACATTTACTTCACAAACAAATCAACCAGACAAACAAAATATATAAAAAGCGGGAGCGGAAAACAAGATGGGGAGAGAAGGTGAAGCACACAAACACAACAATTGAGAGCAGGGAGATGTGTGGAAGGGAGAGGGCTTGGGGGGAGGAGGCATGGGAAGGGGGGGTGAGAACTGTTCAGTTTCCTGTCAAAAGTACTCATCCATTCATTCGATACTGAAAACAAGGAGCTGGTAGTCACAGATGGGACCGGGTACTCTGTGTGCCACCACAACAGGACATTGACTCACTTGCACCATGCACCCATGAAGAGGCAGACAGTCGAATGTTGCTGCATGTAGCACATGCTGCAAAGCACGGACATCACCAGATACTAGTACGACTAGTACGTACTGTTGACACCGATGTTGTGGTGTTGGCTGTGATGGTAGCTCATACACTACCAGATAAAGATGAACTGTGGCTAGCTTTTGGAACAGGAAAGAGTTTTCACTACATACCAACCCACAAGATTGCAGCCTGTCTGGGTCCAGAGAAATCACGTGCGCTTCCAATGTTTCATGCCCTAACAGGGCCTTTGTTGGACATGGAAAGAAAACTGCATGGGCTACTTGGAACTCACTGCCGGAGCTCACTGATGCACTTTTGCGACTGGCACGTGCTCCTAGTGGGATCTCGGAACAAAGCATGAGTGTCATTGAGAGGTTCGTCATACTCCTCTTTGATCGAACAAGTACTTGCACTGATGCTAACAAGGCTAGGAAGAAGCTGTTTGCAAAGAATAACTCTATTAAGTGAATTCTGCCAACACAGGCTGCTCTAGAACAACATGTTAAGAGGGCTGTTTTCCAGGGCCATATCTGGGGCCAGACAATGCTTCCACAGCCTGCACTTCCTTCTCCATGGAGCTGGGGTTGGATAAAGACTGATGATGGATTTTATCAACCAAATTGGACGACACTTCCTGAAGCATCCAAGACCTGCTATGAGTTGATCTCCTGTGGCTGCAAGAAAGGATGCCGTAACCGCTGCAAGTGCAAAAAGGCTGCACTTAAATGCACAGCTCTCTGCTGGTGTGAAGGAGAATGTCCAAGAAACTAATATACCTAGCAGGACGTCAATTTTTACATTAGCTGAACTGTTTTAAAGCAATATGCTCAGATATGATCCAATTTTGTGAACATGGCGGCCATTTTGAAAAATGGCGCCCATAAATATTCATGCCAGCACCTGGTTAATATTCTGGCATAAGATCATGAGCAATTGGCAGCTCTAAAGTGGCTATTAGACACAAACAAAGACATCTAGTAGGCATTATCGATATCGCTAATGCAGCATGGTGGCCATATTGGAAAATGCCCGCTCTGGCCAACATAGGTACAATTTCAAGTGCCTCCATATCTGAAATTGTTTACTATGTAATTATCTATGTCTGTGCAAATTTTTATGCTTTTATCAAAAAATGAACAATTGGTTTGCTAATCCGCTGGACTAGAAGGGATAGCTGTGCTGAGGTATTTTCACAAAAGACCGACTGTTTCTATGTTTCGAGCAACAAACTGCATTTGAGGCTCCTAGTTTTATCTTGCTAGGTCAGCTGCAGTGGCGTGTGCTGAAGTATTACAAGCAATTCCATTTCTGCACATTTATTTCTAGGCATTGCCAGCAATAATGCAGGAAATATAACAGGTCTGGCTTGACCAATTGGTCCTTTGACGGTTTGGGGAGGGTGAGAAGAAACCACTACCCACATTACCATCGTGTTCCATGCCATGAGCCATGACATGTGGGAGGTCCCATCTGAACCCTCCATCATCCCCACTCCCCCACCATGTGCTTGCTTCCATATACCAGGTACATCCATAGTTTTGCACTTTGCCCACCTCTTGCAACAACCCCAAAACCCTATTGTGTGTTTTTCTGAGTCACCAGTCACATCCTTTGAGACATAGTGCTCAAACTTGGCATCAAGAGTTTCACTCCCCCAGGATGGTTTGGCACTATGACCTGCTTCTTCAACAACCCCCTAACGCTGCATTTATTTCGTAGATGTACTGAACAATGCTTGCAAAATTGCCGACATGCAAATGCCAACTGGAAGGAAGTTCAGGCAGAGTAGCAGAATAGATGTACGGCAGAAGGAATGAAAATGTAGTATTAAACATTTAATATCATTCATATATTTACATTCATGGATTCTGTAATATATAGTTCATATTCATTCAGGGATGTCAAAGCGGGACATGAGTATTATAAGCTGTAGCACTTCATCTGCCGCACGCATAAAGTGTGCTAGATTGCAGGAAATATTGGGAGACACTGACAATCGACTTACATGTACACACGAGCAAATAGAAAGGGTGCCGGCTGCAGAAAAAGCAGAGGCTATCCCTGCCAGGAGAGATGATAAATCGTCAGCGGATGACAAGGGCGCGGACTGCAGAAACAGCAGAGGCTATCTCTGCTAGGAGGTAGGTATGCTAATCGCCAGCGGATGACAAGTGCACAGGCTGCAGAAACAGCAGAGGCTATCTCTACCAGGAGGAATGCTAATCGTTAGCGGATGACAAGGGCACGGGCTGCAGACACAGCAGAGGCTATATTTGCCAGCGGATGACAAGGGCGCTGACTGTAGAAACAGCAAAGGCTATCTCTGCCAGGTGAGATAATAATCGCCAGTGGATGACAAGGGTGTGGACTGCAGAAACAGCAGGGGCTATCATTGCCAGGAGAGATGATAATCGCCAGTGGATGACAAGGGTGCGGGCTGCAGAAACAGCAGAAGCTATCACTGCCTGGAGAGATGATAATCGACAGCAGATGACAAGGGTGCGGGCTGCAGAAACAGCAGAGGCTATCTCTGCCAGGAGAGATGATAATCGCCAGCAGATGACAAGGGTGCGGGCTGCAGAAACAGCAGAGGCTATCTCTGCTAGGAGAGATGATAATCGCCAGTGGATGACAAGGGTACGGGCTGCAGAAACAGCAGAAGCTATCACTGCCTGGAGAGATGATAATCGCCAGAGGATGACAAGGGCATGGGCTAAAGAAACAGCAGTGGATATCTCTTCCAGGAGATATGTTAATCGCCAGCAGATGGCAAGGGTGCAGGCTGCAGAAACAACAGATTCTATCTCTGCAAAGAGACAATCCAACCGACAATGAAATCCACGAGTAAGCGCAGGACAAAGAAGCAAGAAACAAAGTGAAACCTACAAGGCAGCCCTAACCTATGAGAGCAGCAGCACAACAGTATCAAGTTTTGTGGGTGAGATGGACAAGGAATGTGCTAGCTGTTCAGCCTTGAAGTGGATGCATGAAACACATGGTCTCTGTTGTTCCATTAGCAAAGTCCAAGTCCTACTTCGTCAAGCACCTCGACAATCTCTCCACCAGCTGCTTCTCAGTCAAAACAAAAGATTTGAAACATTTTCTCACCGACATTCGAGGATATACCTTTCCACTTCAAATGACATCGTTTGGATGCAAGGAGATTAAGCTTCAACATCACTGGATTCCAACGTTCACCATGCAGGGTCAAGTTCATTACCAGATCGGAAGTTTATATCCAGTCAAAGTTTATGGCCACTCGCTTTTATGTTAAAGCAAAGTTAAAGCTTTTAGCAACGAAAGTTGCAAAAAACAATTCATGGTGGTTGAATAAGGTGACGGCAACAATTCAAATAAAAACACAAGCCAAATAAAAGTAAGAATGGAGTAAAAGAAGTAAAGAAGAAATGTGAGCACATGGAATATAAGGCTCATAAACACAGTTGAGGTTTTGAAATATAGAGCCATCCACATTATATACGCTTTCAAATCCAGCGCCAACTATCTACATATTATATATAAATTTTAACCCCCTCCTCTTCCCGGAAAGTACAGAAAAAAATATCATTACCTCCTCCTTTTGCAATGCATTACACATAGGCCCTCAACGCACTTGGTGGAGGCCTTCTCTAAATAATCCGTTTGTATGGATTTTACCATTCCAGATTAAACAAAAATGCATTTTTGCTCACAGTCCCACACATTATGTCTCTAAAGATGCAATTAAACCAAGAAAGAGGACATGAGCAGAAAAAAGTCACTCACAATTCATAGTCACGTGAAAAAGTAAGAACACCCCATGTAAAGTTTTGACTTTTTCAACATATTTCAACATACAGCTATTTGATCTTCATTTCAACAATATAGATAGATAAAGGTGATATAATACAACAAATATCATGAAACATTTACATTTTGGAGTCCATTGTATAATTTAAATAAACATAAATGCAAATTCGGCATGTGGAAAAAGTAAATACACCCCATGAAATGCTTTTTATCTTTTTTACATATGTGGACATATCAATATTTGATCTTCATTTAAACAGAATCTATAGATAAAGGTGATCTAATTGAACAAAAAACAATGAATAATTTACTTTGCAATAATTTATTCAACAAAAGATTAACAGAGATGCCATTTCCTTCTGTGGAAAAAGTAAGTACACCCTTGGCTCTAATAGGTGGTATTGCCCCCTTTGGCAGAAACAACCTCAAGTAGGCGTTTCTTATAACTGTCGACCAGTCTCTGACATCGACTGGGATAAATTTTTGCCCACTCCTCCATGCAGAATTCTTTCAGCTGTGTGATGTTTGAGGGGTTTCTTGCATGCACAGCTCGTTTCAAATCTCCCCACAACATCTCGATGGGATTTAGATCCAGGCTTTGACTTGGCCATTCCAGAACCCTCCATTTCTTTCTTTTCAGCCATTCGTTGGTGGATTTACTGGTATGTTTAGGGTCATTGTCATGTTGCAAGGTCCACCTTCGGTTGAGCTTCAACTTTTCGACAGATGGCATCACATTATCCTCAAGCACCCTCTGGTACAATGAAGAATTCATAGTGGATTCTATGATGGTGTGCTGCCCAGGCCCTGATGCAGCAAAGCTGCCCCAAACCATAATATTTCCACCACCATGCTTTACAATTGGTATCAGGTTATTGTGGTCAAATGCTGTCTTTGGTTTCTGGCAAACATGTCTTCTGGGACTGTGGCCAAATAGCTCTACCTTTGACTCATCTGTCCAGAGCACATTGTTCCAGAAGTGCTGGTCTTTGCCTAGGTGTTCATTGGCAAACTTTAGTCTTGCCCTGATGTTCTTTCTGGACAGCAAAGGTTTCCTCCTAGCACACCTCCCATGTAGATCAAATTTGTGCATCTTGCGAGTCTTTCAGCTTGCATCTTGCGAGTCTTGCATCATGCGAGTCTTGCATCTTGTGAGTCTTGCGAATCTTGCGAGTCTTGCGATGCTTTCAGCATCTTGCGGTCTGCTCTCGGGCTGAACTTGCTGGGGCGGCCTGGCCTGAACAAGTTGGCAGTTGTTTGGAATCTTCTCCACTTGTAGCTGATCTTCCGGACAGTCGAATGATTGATTTCAAATTGTTTGGATATCTTTTTAAATCCCTTCCCAGACTCGTAGGAATCTATGACCTTTTTTCTGAAGGCCTCAGAGAGCTCTTTTGATCTCGGCATGGTGACGCCGCACACTTGAACAAGAAAGAGCAAACCAAACGAAATGTCTGAGGTTTAAATAAGACAGGTTCCTCCAAGATCCTCTCTAATGATGTTCTAATCATTTGCACCTGAGCTGGTGCACCTGCTTCTAATTTTAGGTATTTGAAGTAGTGATAAATGTAGGGGTGTACTTACTTTTTCCACATGCGAAATTTGCATTTATGTCTATTTAAATTATACAATTGACTACAAAATGTAAATGTTTCATGATATTTGTTCTATTATATCACCTTTATCTATCAATATTGTTGAAATGAAGATCAAATAGCTGTATGTTGAAATATGTTGAAAAGTCAAAACTTTACATGGGGTGTACTTACTTTTTCACGTGACTGTACCTACCAAACTATTCTTGGCCTCCCCTACATCTGATATGCAGTGGATATACCAAAACAAAAAAGAAATTCTCTAACAACAATTTTGCCCTCCAAAATGTAATTTGTATCTTCCAAATCTTAATTACACTTTAATTGACATCAAATCCAATTCATTCTCCATTTAGCTCTATTCCATTAACAGCTCTCATTTTCCAATACCAATGGAAAAACCTCAACGTTACATCTTTTCCTTGAATTTTCACTTGAGGCTAAAAAAGATTCACCGATTGGGTTCGTAAAAGACATTTTCACAGGAGTGGAGAAAAAAAAAATGAATCAAGACGTGGCTTCATAGAAATAACTCCTCAGCCTTGGCATTCCATTGCCAGAGACAAATCACCCGAGCGTGTCTCATCATGCAATAAGGCATTAAAATGGAAGGTGGATGCATCGAGAAATGATTTTTGATGATTAATTATTGAAACATCTTTCGAGAAATAAATGTCATTTCAAGGTCAACAAAGATTCATCACAAGTCAATCGCTGCATTGGAAAGTGTTGTTTGCCACCACTTTTATCCATTTTAAAATGAAAGACAATGCCTGCAAAACAAAATCCTCACTCGGAAAGAACATATAACAAGCAACAAAAAGAACAGGGATAAGTATTTGGCTACTGCAGCCCAAATGGAATAAAGGAACACAGCATTGCATATTACCAGTCATTTCATATTCAGCTGTGATTTGGAACAGCAACAGTGCAACACCCGTCTCTTAGTCTCGCCGGACAACAAACAGCGCGGCAGGCGGCTGCCTTTGAGCACGGCCATATCAGGTAGCAACACCATTCCCCTGGAGATTTTTCATCTCCAAAGGAACTGTGTATGCAAAAACGGACACCACTCCTGACATGCCACATCTTTGGAGAGCAAGGGAAACAGAGAAAAATCACCCCAAAGACTTCAGGACTCTGAAAGCATTCTTCAGTGGCTGTGTTGGAGAGCACGACTTTGGAAAATGCATTACTCTTTGCAAAAAATCTCTTAATCCGATTGAGAATCAGAATGCCAAATCACACACAGTCATTCGGGCAACTTAAATGAATCCCAGAAATGAATTGGGTGGTATGGTTATCAAAAGGGGAAGAAATGTGGCAGTGCCAGTCAGATGACCAAGGTCAATGAATCTGTATAAATGAATCATACAGGGTGTTCCAAAAAGACCCGGCCAACTTTGGTTGTTAATATATTTAGAACCACAAATTATACAAAGATACCCTTTGGTTTATATGATTCAGAAACTTATAACGTTTTGTACACATCATCAACACACCTCAGTGTGAGCTCCGTTTATGGCATGCAGGACATCAAGGCGGTACACGAGTTATTGCCATGTTCGGCTCATCATGTTTGCGTCCACCAGTGCGCATGCAGCTGTAAACCGAGAATGAAGATCCTGCAAGTTTGCCGCCTTGGTGTTGTAGACAACATCTTTGACAAAACCCCACAGAAAAAAAAATCAAGATGGGTTATGTCTGGTGCTCGTGAGGGCCAGGCGGTTGGTCCGTCTCGGCCAATCCAGCTACCTGAAAGTTTATTTCATTCATGATGGCTCAAACGAATGAGGCCCAATGAGGGGGGAGTGTCATCCTGTTCAAAAATGATATCAGGTTGCAGGTGTTAAATCTGTGAGAAGGTGAATCCTTCCAAAATGTTCATGTAAATTGTTGAGGTCACTGTATCATCTGCAAAGAAAAACGGACCCACCAAGCAGTCATGGAGAAGGCCATGCCACACATCGATCTTTGGACTGTCGTGTATGTGTTCAATGACCGCGTGGGGATTTCAGAGCCCCAGATCCATACATTTTTCCGGTTGACCCTCCCTGATGCATGAAAGCAAGCTTTTTGTCTGTGAACATTACCTTTTTCAGGTAATCTTCATCATCCTTTATGCAACAGAGCATTTCCAAGGCAAACGCCTTGTGTTTGAGTCCGTCATTGGGTTTGAGTTCCTGTAGAATCTGCACCTTGTAGGCATAAAGCTTCAGTCTTTTATGGAAAATCCTGTGTGCAGTGGTGGTTGGTAGTCCCAGTTCTCTGGATGCGCAACACAACAACAGGCATTTAAGGCCATTTTCCCTGCTAGAACAGGGGTTAGCCAGTTCTCTCTGGATGCACATCGGATTGATTTTCTGGGATTTTGTTGAAATGATTCACACACTCGTTCAACGATGCAGCGATCCCGGAATCATAATGACGTTTAAATTGACCTACTTAAAATGCAACTTTTTGATGGAATTTGCAAGGCACCAGGAGGCCTTGGTTTACAGAAGTCCTGCAGAGTTTGGTGAAAATATGACTGTTTGTTATAGCATCACAGGTGATGAAGGTTGGGGTCAAGTTTCATTGAAATAGTGTGTGTACGTTTTGGAGAAGAAGATCCGAGTGTTTACACACTGACTCACTGAATGACTAATGGACACCGCACAATGCTAATACCTCACCTGAACAATTTGTTCCAGGTGAGCTAAAATGGCTGCTATGCAAATGCACATTTTAAATAACTAGGGAGATACCCGTGCAACGCACGGGTGGGAGGCCAGAAGCAAACAGGCAATGCAGATACGGCGAATGCTAAAGCATGAAACCAATAAATTCCACATTCCTGTAGCACCTTCAGTCGCACGTCAAACATGGACAGCAAGTTCGTGAAGGACTTCCATGAAAAACGTCCCCGTTCGCAAACAAACGGGTACGTTCACGTATAGAAACATCGATCGTGGGTCCGTGGCGAATCTGCATATGGCGATCCGCGAAGTTCACGTTCAGAAAGTAGAAACCATCACGGCATGTCGTCATTCACTTGAACTCGATATCTCTTTTTTCATTCCAAACAACATAACTCCAATTAATCACAAAATAAACTTTTAACAACATTGTTAATGTTTCCTTCATTTTAAAAACTTCCAAATCAACAGTTAAAAGGATTTTGAACCGATAGCTGTTACGGCCTTGGCAAGATCGATGGAGACAGCGATCTGTTAGCGTATTCACCGTCCAAATAGCTATGTGGAATTATCTCATGTAGAGACTGTAGCTATGAGACTGTAGCATCGTCACATGTAGAGACTGCATCTATGTAGCTATGATTTCATACAATATTTGTTAATCATGGTTAGAGCCATCAGCGTATTGATCCTTGGAGTCTCATATTTTATCAGTTGAAAGAAAATATCACACTGTTTAGGTTTCCATTTTAAAAATCTGCAATTAATAAGACATTCTCACAATGTTCTTTAGGAATACTCTACAAGGTCTTCGTCATCAGAATCGATGCGTTGAACGCCTTCTAGATCAGTATATTCACAGTAACTGTCAGTGATGCATGGCACATATCTCTACAGGGCAGGTTCTCCTTGCAGCAAGAACATAGCCGAGTGTCGCATGTCTCTTGACAGTTGCACTTGATGTGTGCCATGATAGCAGATAGTACAGTGTAGTCAGTGGTATTAACCTCCAGTGGTCATGCTCACATTTCAAATCAAACCGTTCAATCCTCACATCGAGCAGTAGATGTATGAAAGATGAGCATGTCGCCATGTGTTGGTCTCAGCAGGTGCTGGCTCTCAGCAGGTGCTGCCTGAAAGCGATCGGTGTTGATGGAAGATGCCCCCCCTCCCCATCCCCCCCCCCCCCCCCCCCCCGCCTCCAATTCCTCCAGTCATTATCTTGACAAACAGATTCCAACAAGCTGCCTAGAGTGTATGAATACCTTAAGCACAGTCTGAAGCCACAAATTTTGAAAAGGCTTTTACTGCCATATTTGACAGCTGTATTGTTTTCCCAAATTATTGAATCTCCTGAACGATGACTTTGTCATCAACAGATAAAGATTCCACCATGTCCTCTTTCCATGTGCAGCAAATTTCCCAGTGGTATCACCTCCATTTAAAGCATGCCAGACTAATAATCATGTTGCTTTCTTGTGTCCAATGTAACTGTACAGCCAAGCAATGTCAAACAGCCGATCCTGCCAAACCAAAAACATGCGTGTGTACTAAAAGATGGGCTGGTGTGTAACAGTAATTAGTAATTAGTAATTCAGTATCTGGGCTCCAATGTGAATTGGATCTTGAGACGATTGCGAGATCTTTAAAGTGGATGGCATGTGCAATCAGCATTGTAGCCGCTTTGTCTTGATTAATCAAGGTCATCACTTGCTCTACTTTTCCTTCAGTGTTTGTATGCATGGTGCTGGTATGAACATCGTTGTCCGTGAAGGCTGTGACAAATGTTTTCTTGTGGTCTTTGAAGGTCTCCATAAAGGCATCTGCAAGGAACATTCCACCCTCCTGCTGTGACTTATAATAAAATGTTGACAGCATCTCTTTGTCCTATTCTAACCAGAAATTGTGCACACCCTTTTAACTTACCACAAAGTGAATGTCTGAACTTGCTTGACACGTGGCTGCAAAACCGTTTGGGGCTGGAAGGGAATTCCCAGTTGGAACACCCTTGGAAGCTCTGCACCTTGGTGAATGTGACTAAATAGCTGCACTGTCCAAACAAAATTAGGTCCTATCGATATATATACTTACAAGTCCATGGTCTGTTGGCTGTAATAATGGTATATTTTTAACTGTGGCAATGCAATGAGGAGAACATACAATGGAGATGTTCATTTGTTTACAATCATGTTCAATGCAAAGGCATATTGTTGTTTAGGGTCTCAATTTATGGCATACTAGCATGGGTAACCGGCGCTGCCGGTTAATGTTCTAATATTGTTGGTATTTTGAAGAAATCTAATTTCGCATTATTTTCTATTCTCTATTAGGGCGAAAACTCCCCTACAGCCATTAAGGTTTAATATTGCCTTTCACGTAGCTACAAAGGCATAAGCACTAATGAGCGATTAAAACAAAATCTCCCAAACATCCAATTTTTCATTCAAAAAAATATGTTTTTGCCTAAAACACTCCCGCGGCACTCATTGACGAACCTCTGAGAGTTTGAAGAAGATCCATTCAGCCATCTCTGAGAAAAATGGCAACCAACACACACACACACACACACACACACACACACACACACACACACACACACACACACACACACACACACACACACACACACACACACACACCTCTTATCTATAGTAAAGATGATGAATAATGGAAAAGAGCCTCAAAAATAGGAGAAAAACACATAAAATGTCATAGCCCCTGTGGTTTTAGTAATTTAGCTATATAGAGTTAAAGGGCCAGCCCATCGTTACAAGATTTATGTGAATGTGCAACTGACTCGAGTGGTCAGAAACTTACGTGCATACGTAAGTCATCATTCATCATCTCTGTGCCAAGTTTGAACAAGATCAGTAAATGCATGTCCGAGAAATGGTTGACGACGTGTTCAATTTTTATTTTACAACTAAAATGGCCGCCAATCTACCAGTCAGGCATCTTTGATCAAATCGCAAAATAAAGTGAGGTGCATGTGTATGCAATCATGTACTGTGCGTGTGCCAAATTGAACAAAATTGCATGTTCAAAATTGCAAAAATGAGCATGCATGTTCAAGAAATGGTTGAGGGACACGTTTAAGTAACAAAATGGCCGCCTGCCATGTTGAATCTGATCTCGGAAAAAAAAAAATGACGTGCATATTTAAGCCATCATTCATTACCAGTGTGCCAAGTTTGAATCAGATCGGTAAACGCATGTCCAATAAATGGTTGAGGCCATGTTCAATACTAGTCAGTTTCCTTATGTAATTTTGCTGGCTTTTTGGGGGGAATAGGAAAACCATACATTTTCTGAAAGCTTATGGGTCACTGAGTGCGAAAATCGATGTTGGCATTTATTAAAATT
This sequence comes from Myxine glutinosa, assembly GCF_964187855.1. NCBI lineage: Eukaryota > Metazoa > Chordata > Myxini > Myxiniformes > Myxinidae > Myxine > Myxine glutinosa. The sequence continues at coordinate 273,777,996 of NC_136261.1, forward strand.
ACTCAATGGCGGCCAGATTGGAATTCAAAATGGCCACCAGGTTTCAACTACTTTTCAACATAATTCAGGCATTTTTTACTCTATGAAGCCCATTTTTGTGTCACAAAATAGCATTTATTATGGGTAGTAGCTCATTTTGCATAGTTCCAGTGCAATCAGAGTGCCGCCATTTTGTTTTTCAAGATGGCTGCCATTACAAACCAAATAATTAAGATCCTATTATTCGGCGAGGACTTTTTGTATTTGACGAAGTTTTAATGGCTATATAAGAGCAAATTAGTTCATACAGTCACAAGGATAAAACCACACTGGAATGCAGTTTTTAAAATCCCTCTACGGCCGCCATATTGGAATTCAAAATGGCCATCATGTTTCAACTATTTTTCAATATAACTTGGGCATTTTTCATTCTATGAAGCCCATTTTTTTGGCAAAAAGTAGCATTTGTTACGCATGGCAGTTCATTTTGCATGATTGAAGTGCAGTCAGAGTGCCGCCATTTTGATTTTCAAAATGGCCACCATTTCGGAGCCATTTACCACTCAGGCTTTTGGTTGAACACATGTTCTTAATGGTTAGTTTATCAGGCACAAATTACATAAGAGAATTGACTTCAGTGTTCAATATCTCTAAAATGCATTACCAACAACTTGAGTTCAAAACCAACAAATAACACATTCATAATTCTGATGCTACTTTCAAGTCGTCATGAATGCTCTTGAGCACACACCATCACCACCGCTAACTCTTTGTGGTTCAGAATGTCAACTGAATCCAAGGCCAGTGAAGTGCAACAGTACTGTGCATTAGCTGTTGCCCACACATTCCACTGGTAGGCAAATTATATAAGCATGATGGGTGACTACATTTCGCCATCACTGTCATCATCTGTTAGTAGCTCAGTGAAGTAATCGTCATCGTTTTCGCACTGATCTGGATCACAAAGACAGAGATCTGTACATGGCAAGTTCTCTGATCTGCATGAACACAGCCTTGAAGAACAATTCGTAGTGCATCAACATCGTACCATTTCGATGATGGCTTTTGGTGCTGGGAGTTCATATGTTGTTAGTGGTCTCAGTTGATCATTGGCATCATTGTAAAACACATTCTGAAGTGTATCCAGGAATTATATTGGTGGAAAACATCAGCTTGACCCCATACTCTAGCTTGGATGCGAACTCTTAAGATGTGTTGCTTCAAGGCACCAATTGTAGGTGGTAGCTTTGTACTCTCAGCCATGTGGTTGCAGAAGAGGTGCCAGCGCAATTCAGGTATACTCTGGAAATGAATTCCTTTAGGACAATACACTGAGCAGACAAAAGCAGCCAGCACAGAAACGAGGTCTTCAGTGACGTCACTGTTTTCCATTAGCATCTGGAGTGCTTTAATTGCATCACTTTCAGGTTTTAGGAAGACTTTAAACCACAATGTCTTGCCTACTCCTGAAAACCTTCCAGTGTTATCTGGGTCTCACCCTTTTGGGTCTCACTATCTGCCATGATCTTTCTTGGGAAAACCACATTTCCAAGCTGGCCTCCAAAGCCAGTCGCCGTCTGGGCATCCTCCGTCGTGTGAAGTCCTTCCTCGGCACACCTGAGCTCCTCACCACCAACAAGGCTTTCATCCGCAGCTCAATGGAATACTGTTCCCCCCTCTGGGCCAGTGCTCCTGCCTCACACCTAGCTCGTCTTCACGCTGTTGAAACCAAAGCTTTCAGAATCATTGGAATCTCCTGCGATGAAGCTAACTCCAAGGGCCTTTCACTCACTCACCGCAGGCAGGTTGGTGGTCTTTCTGTCTGCTACCGACTCCTCTCCGGCCTTGCTCCCCCAGCTCTCTCTGTGCTCTGTCCCCCAAATATTTCCACAGGTCGCACAAGATCTGCCAGCAACCCTCTTATGGTTAAACTGCTAAAATCAAAGCTCTCTGCTCACCTTCACTCTTTCATCCCGCCTCTGGAACAGACTCCCCCACTCCCTTCAATCCCACTCCTCCCTCCAGGTCTTTAAAACAGCTGTTCACCACCATCTCTTATCTTCCCCCATCCAAAACCTTGATCTTTTCTACCCCCGCTAATTTCCACCTCAGATACGCTTTTTTGAAATTCCAACTTCTTTCCTGGAAGTCCTTGCAGTGTCCATATGTTTTATACCTCTCACACCTCCCCCCAAGCCCTCTCCCTCCCACAGATCTCCCGATGTCCCTGCTCTCAAATGTTGTGTTTGTGTCCTTCCCCCTCTCTCCCCATCTTGTCTACCGCTCCCCTTATTTTGTGTTTTGTGTGTTGGTTTGACTTTTTGTGTGATTAATGTTAGCTCTTTCACGAGCCTCGATCTTGTATACAAAAAAACAAACAAAAAAAAAACACCCGATGTCATTGACATTGATGTGTTCTTTATCAGAAGAGGATAGTTTGCAATCGCCAGTACCAGAACATCTGTATCTGGAGAGAAGATTGTCATCTCAGCATTGTTTGGACTCCACTGTGATGCAGACACTGCTAAACAAATCATCAAGGTATCTGCTTCCTCATGATTATTGTCTTCAAACTGTAGACTACTGTTGCTCCTAGTACGACCAGACACTGATACAATTATCAACTTATGAGAGTCTTTGTTGTACTCCAGAGTCTTTTCTGCCAAGTACTCTGTCAAGTCAGCCTTGGTTTGATCATGGGAGAGAAAACGGCTCATTGTTATGTGCTTGATGTTGGTGTCATCAGTAACTTGGTATCTAATTGGATCTTTGCCGTGACGTCTCTTGTCTCTAGTTGTGCTCTTCAGTGAATCCAGCTTGTATGTGTCAAACACTAGAATAATTTCATCATAACCATGAGTCATCCACAGCAGTTTGGCATTAAAGCATATGCTCAGATCCTTCACAGTTTTTACTGTTTCTGGCTTTTCAGTTTTTGAACCACCACCATACCATCTAACACAGCCATTTTCCGACTTGGAAGTGGGTCGGTGACAGACGTGGCTGCTACATTCATGGATTCCACATGATCACCTTGCGAAACTCTTTGGTCTGACAATACTGGAGCCTTTGAAACACCAGTGACAGTATCACCCTGCAAATCTATTGGGTTGGGTAACACCGGAGCCTGTGAATCACCAGTGACAGTATCACCCTGCGCAACTATCGGGTCTGACAATACTGGAGCTTGTGAATCACCAATGACAGTGGATGGTCCCACCTCCTCTTGAGTTAGCTTCTCCAGTGCATGGATTAACTTGGATTTGTCAGTACATGCCAACATTGATCCATTTGGCACGAACAATGCTCTCGGGGTTAAGGTGAACTCTTAATTGCCAATTGCGAGCTTTTGGTCAATATCTCGGCTTGACCTAGAGAGGACCATCAATCGTCCATACAGATATTTGGTTTCCTTCAGATCAACAACTTTATCTCGAATCTTTGTGGTCTGCTTCTTGTTTCCAGATTTGAACATGTCATTTTTCTCTTTCTTCACTGGTGCCCATATGCCGACGTCTCCATTGATTCGCTCCTTGCATACTCTTCATACAACTTCTGCCCGATGTCATCAATGTTCAGTATCTGTGACACATACTGCTCAGGAACATAAGCATGCGTCATAAGATTGTAGATGATGTGGTCATACTCAACGGCAAAAGGATTACCATGACTCAGAATGGCAGCCTTGATTTTGTCAACTACACTGTGCTCTCGCTTGACAACACTAGGGGCAAGATCATGATGCTCCTTAGCTTCAAATGATTTGAGACCAAACTGTGTCTTGAATTCTCCAGCAAGTTGTGACAGTTCTGGAGCCGTCAGGAAGAAGCGCTGCCTTGCATAAGTCATTCCCCCCTCCAACCTGCCTTAAATGACATATCTGTCCCTGGGAATACTTTTAGAGCTCTGTGCGTATGTTTATTGATATCCGTGCCCCTGAAAACATAGGTATAGACACTTTATTTGCATTTCTATGTGCTCAAGGAGCAAAGATATGGCAAATTATAGGTGAAATGGTGGCCATTTTGAAAACCCCAAATGGCCGCCATAGCGACATTTTAAATAATGCCAACATTGATTTTCACTCTCAGTGAACCTTTAACTTCAGAAAAATGTAAAAATTAGCAATTCCCCACAAAAAGCCAGCAAACAACTTTCCTAGGACACAGCGAACCTGACTATACCTTGGGTTTCTAACAGCTAAAATGGCCGTCAGTCTACCACTCGACCATATTTAATCAGATCGCAAAATAAAGTGAGATGCCTGTGTATGCCATGTTGTACTGTGCTTTGCCAAGCTTAACCAAAATCAGACGATGCATGTCCGACATATGGCTGCGGATGTACGCACGGATGGACGAGACCCAATCTATAACCCCCCATTACAGACTAAATCCAAGGGGGATTTAAGGTTTGATGGCACATAAGTCGAACATGTAGTAGACATTCTGGAAAAATGCCACCTAAACCACATTCAGAACAAGTAGGGAGAGCTACATTCAAAGTACACCTCCTCCATACCAAATAAAAAAATTAATAACATATCCTCCAGCACGCAGCATTGCCGGACTGCCTTAGGTGTCCGGCGATTCCGCCGTTCAGCACTTGGAGATGGAATTGGGAGGGAGTGGTGTACAAGAATTAATTAATTAATTGCTGGATTGCATAATTTAAATAAATAATAATCATTAAAATAATTAATTTATTTATCAATTGGCTAATACAATACCTACACCATCACTGTTTAATCTGAATTCACAATGTTTTGAAAATTGATGAAGTAATGAATCGAAAAACTAAATAATTAATTGATTAATTGATTAATTTGGTCACTTCATACAGATGATTAATCAATATATCAAAATACCCTTTATAGCCGAATCACTTGGTCACTGTCATGTCCAAATATTAGCTTCCTAGCTCAAAAGGTGCCTGAGATATTGCCCAGATAAAAAAAGAAAATAAATAAGTGATTAATAATGAAAATAAATAAATCATGGTAAAATAATTAATTATTAATCAATCAGCTAATATAATACCTAAACCACCACTGTTTCATCAGCATCTGTAACTTGAAAAAAATTAACTAACTAATTAATTAAATAATTGATCGATTAATTGATTAATCAATAAATCAAAAATAGCCTTTACAGCCATATCACTTGGACATTGTCTTGTCCAAATTGGATCTTGGAGACAGCGTGAAGCTGAAAGGTGTGAAAACATTTTGTTACCTAGGATACGTGCTGAATGGAGAAGGTGGATCAGACTCGGCAACGATTGCTAGTGAGATGTGCATGGAAGAAGTTTCGGGAACTGAGTGGCGTGCTGATGAGGAGGGGAGTGTCATTGAAGCTGAAGGGAAAGGTGTATGCTATGCTGCATGTGTGAGAAGTGTTGTGATTTATGGGAGCGAGACATGGGTAATGAACGTAGAGCAGCAACGAAGGCTGTTAAGGGTGGAAATGCGAATGGTTCGGTGGATGTGCGGAGTATCATTGAGAGAGAGGAAGACAAATGATGAATTGCGAAAGATGATGGGAATAGAGCCTGTAATGGATGCTGTGAAGAGAAACAGGTTGAGATGGTTTGGTCATGTGTTGAGGAAGGATGAAAGTGACTGGTTGAGAAGAGTGATGGAAATGAATGTAGAAGGCAGTAGAGGATGGGGAAGACCGAGAAAGACTTGGCTAAAGATGTTCGAAGAAGAAATGCGGGCAAGGGGGTTAAACAAGGGGAGATGCAGAAAATAGGGCAAAATGGAGAAGATTGTCATGGGGACCGCAAGGCTAACCCCCGCTCTTGCAGGGAAAATGGCCTTAAAATGCCTGTTGTATTGCCGTGTCCAAATATCAGCTTCCTAACTCAAAAGGTGCCTGAGATAATGCCCAGAGGAGAAAGAAAATAAATAAGTACTAAATAAATCGATAATAATTAAATAATTAATCAATTGATTGATTGAATATTTGAATGAATGAATGATCGTTTTAAGGCCATTTGATTGATTAATATATATATATATATATATATATATATATATATATATATATATATATATATAGGTATATATATATATATATATATATATATATATATATATATATATATATATATATATATATATATATATACATATATATATATATATACATATATATATATATATACATAGATATATATATTTGCCTCACTTTGCACGTGCTCACTATTGTGCCAAAATTTCAGCTTCCTCGCTCAGAGGATGGGTGAGATATCACCCGGACAAACAAACAAACAAGAAACCAAGAAAGGAAAGAAGAAAACAAGGATTGAAAACTGAAGCCCGGAGGAATAGGAAAGGAGTGGTGTACAAAAAAACTGCAAGACCACAAGGAAAAGGATTACAGAAGAAAAAAAAAGAAGGTCCTTCACACAAAGACCCAAAACTTTGGAATGGTCAAATGCTTGCACTCTAGCCTAGCTTGAGCTTAGTATGTATGCTGCACCTTTTCACCTTCATAACAATGCAATCCAACATCACTCGCCCCCTGCCTTCTCTCCCTCCAGGCTCCTGCACATCGTGTCCATTCCAAAAGCATTGCTTTGCATAGTTTGGATCAGTAACAATGAAATGAACAAACAAAACACTTCTCCCCCTACAACTAACCCCAAACTTTAATCAGACAAAACAATCAGGTAGAGTCTGGTACCCCCATCGAATCCTACCCAATCCCCTAGTCAGGTTCACTATGTTAACAAATATAATTTAGTTCAAAATTTTGGTAGATTAGCAAAACTATACATTTTTGGAATATTCAGAGCATGAGGAATCCAAAAATTAATGTTTACATTTGCGTAGACACCTTTGCGAAAACGACACTCAGGACAGTAATGAAGATAGTCAGGTTCACTATGTTAACAAATATAATTTCTTTCAAAAATTTGGGATTAGCAAACCTGTACATTTTTGGAATCTTCAGAGCATGGAGAATCCGAAAATCAATGTTGGCATTTGCACAGACACCTGCATGGCCGCCATTTTGGATTTTGAAAATGGCCGCCATGAAATACATATTTTGCGCTATCTCGGCTTCTAGTCAACCTAGAGACTTAATTAAATATGCTAATCCTATGTTTTCTGGGTCAAGGAATCCAATAAAGGCCTCAAAATAGTGCTCAGGATTTATAGAAAAGCAACAAACAAAGGTAATTGAAAACCATTGTCTTTATATTTGTGATATAACTGTATTACATAATACATGATATTGCAAGTCCTTTGAAGTTATAGGTTGTTATAGGAAGTTATAGGTAGTATCAGATTGAACTATAAGTCCTATACACAGGATCTACGAGGTCTATACCGTTCAGGAATATGCTTTTACAGATCTTCATCACTGTCCTGAGTGTCATTTTTGCAAAGGTGTCTACGCAAATGTAAACATTAATTTTTGGATTCCTCATGCTCTGAATATTCCAAAAATGTATAGTTTTGCTAATCTACCAAAATTTTGAACGAAAAAACATAGTGAACCTGACTACCCCTTCCCTTACGAAGTACCCATGGGTTGGGGGAGAGGGGGAGGTCAAGTCTTCATGATTTAATACAACATTAGCAGACATCTTCTTGCATTGAAGAGATGTGCGATTTTTGATAAGCTCTGTCCACCTCGTCAAGAGGAGATTGTCCAACAATGGCGGTCACAAATCGTTTGAGGAAAAGCAGCTTGTACACTGTACAGAATATCTGTTAACATTTCATGGATATCACATCCCATGGCACAGGGAGCAGAACGACAACAAAATAAAAGTCAAAAGTGCCAACCCTTACATCCTACAATCCTACATCCTACAAGAAAAACCAAAAAAACCATCAGTGAGATTTCCAAACAAAATTTTAGCTTTAAGAATGGAACAAAAGTCCTGGTGATTCCCTCAGGATACCTTTCATGCACCTACTCAAAGAGCACATGCTGTAGACTCCCATAAGCAGGTTTTATCCCAGATCATTTAAAAACCATCTTCTGTCAAAAAAAAACACACTAAACGAATTTTCCATGATGGCACATAACATGATACGTGCATTCGATGGATATCTTCAGAGCATGTCAGATCGATGAATTTGAATTATTATAACATAGCAGAAATATAGGGTTACATGTAGGCCAATAATTTATTTTATTTTATTTAAGGTTTGAAGAAAAAAAAAAAACCATAAGCACTTGCACAAAACCATTTGTTATGCAATGTGTCCATTGTAAAAGCTCACATGAGACATGTGTCATGAACATAGAGCAGCAACGAAGGATGGAAAAGGTGGAAATGCGAATGGTTCGATGGATGTGCGGAGTATCGTTGAGAGAGGGGAAGACAAATGGTGAATTGCGAAGGATGATGGGAATATTGCCTGTGATTGATGCTGTGAAGACGAACAGGTTGAGATGGTTTGGTCATGTGTTGAGGAAGGATGAAAGTGACTGGTTGAGAAGAATGATGGAAATGAATGTAGAAGGAAGTAGAGGACGGGGAAGACTGAGAAAGACTTGGCTAAAGATGGTGGAAGAAGAAATGCGGGCAAGGGGGTTAACAAGGAGAGATTCAGAAAATAGGGCAAAATGGAGTAGATTGTCATGGGGACCGCAAGGCTAACCCCCGCTCTAGCAGGGAAAATGGCCTTAAAATGCATGTTGTTGTTGTTGTTGTTGTTGTTGTTGTAAAAGCTCACATGCATATATCTACAGAAACATTAGCATCAAATCACAAGAAGCACACAAGTAACTGAGCAGCAATTTCGATCACAACGATAAAGTGAAATGAAGCCAAATAAGTGATCGACTCAAAAAAGTAATGCCAGAATGAAACAGCAAAGGAAACACAAGAAGGAGCGGTTATACAAAAGATAAATATAAACTTACGACACAATTTCAATTCACTGCATGGGACAACGCTCCAGTCAATAAAAGACAATACACACGGTCTGCATGTTCAAACTTACTTATGGAGGATTCAAAACAATTTTAATCTGAACAAACAATAATGATCTGAGAGTAACAAAAGTACAAAGCAATCAATTGACACAAATAATTTTAACAAAACATTGAAGCTTTGAACTGAAACACAACACCAACATATGGACAACAGAAAAAGGAAATCAAGAGCGATTTGTAAGCTGAAAAAATTAGAAATCTAAATGTCCATATCTGTGCTATTCTAAAATTAAATATGGAGTCGAAATTTCCATATCTGTGCTGAGCACAATCTCTGGCCAGAATGGAAGTAAAGTGGCCAAAAGCTAGTGCCAGTGGTCAAGGGACATAAATTAGGATCTTATGACACAATTCATTGAGAATTAGTGTCTTTCACCGATATGTCAAGTTTGGTTTTGGTGCTCATTTTCCAAACAGGTCCCAAATAAGACAACATTCCAGTTATAAATTGGGCAATTACAGACTCGATGAGGACCAAATGATAAAAGGTGTTAAGCCAATTTCCATAGCACTGAATAGTAGCAAAAGTTTAGCTTCCAGCAGAATTCACAGGAGCATGGCCATGCATCAAGGCTAGATGAAGACAAATGACATGGAGTTACAACTCTGTTCACAAGTCCTGGGACTCCTAAAGAGGCAAGAACAACATCCTCCAGTCCCTGAACTTTACATCCTGCTATCCGGACCGGGTCTCTGGATCTTCGTCACCCTTCCCCATACCACAAAATGCACTCTCGGTCCCTCGTCTGTCCTCAGCTGCCATCTCATAGATTTAAGCATCAGTCACCTTTTTAAATCAAAACTTTCATGAAAACGGGAAGAGGGCAGGCCTTCTCAGTTTCAGCCAATATGTACGCTCCATATAAATTCTTTCCACCCAAAATATCTGCTGGAATTAACTCGGCTCATCATCGTCAATTGTCAATTGTCACTCTTTCCGTCAATGCTTCCATGGCACTCGCTACCAACCATAGGAGCACCAACAGCCTGTTCACGAGAAGGTTTTCCCCAATTAGGTGGGGGACAAATCCATGTCCGTTATTACAGACACCACTGTGGGCGTAGTAACACAATTATATAAACAAACAGGATTGTATACAACCAATTGATGTATGTAGGAAAATTAAGCTCCCATATATATACTGAACATCAAAAGAAACTTATCACTTTCATTTTTTGAAATAAATGTGCAGCTTTTCAAACACGTTACTTCAATTGTAATGGCTGATTATGTAACGGGAACTTCACTTCAATCACCTGGTTGATCAACAATGGCATGCTTGAGTGGTTCTGTATTGGGATCTTTCCCTTTAAATAATGACCCTCATAATGAAATACTTCAGTTCTCGTGGTTAGACATTCATTTCCTGCTGTCTATAGTCACTCGAGACCGAGAGACTTCAGACAGGGAAAACAACAAGAAAATTCAGATGCCACGCCTGACATCTGAACAACGTTTAAGGTCAATTGGGATGCTTGAGGCTGGTGTAAGCCAACTAACAATTGCCCAACGTCTTGGTTGCTCACAGCCTGCAATTTCCAACCTGGCCAAGCGTTACGGTGAAACTGGAACTGTGAATGATGGTCCACGAAGAGGAAGACCACGGGTAACCACCCCAAACCAAGACAGCTGGATTGTGCTGGAAGCAACTTCGTGATTGTTTCCGCCCTGCGACGCAAACAGCTGCAGTGACAAAAGGTCGCCACAACAACCGTATCAGTGTCTCTACTGTGCAGATGCGCTTGAGAAGTCAGGGCCTGGTGGCAAGACGTCCTTGCAGAGGTCCAGTGTTGAACGCAGTGCATCGGCAGAACAGACTAAGATGGTGTCTGCAGCATCGCCGCTGGACACAGCAACATTGGAGTGCAGTCTTGTTCAGCGATGAGTCCAGATGTTGCCTCCATGCTGCTGATTAGCATCGACGGGTATGGCGCAGAGGTGGAGAAAGGTATGCATCATGCTGTATTCGCCAGATAAATCGTTGGGGAGGACCCAGTGTGATGGTATGGGCCGGCATTTCCACCCGTTTCAGGACACCCCTGGTCATCATCGAAGGCAATCTCACTCGTCAGCGTTATGGCAATGAAGTTTTGAGACCTCATCTGCTGCCATTTCTCCAGGCTCATCCTGACATCGCAGTTTTCCAGCAGGACAATGCTTGACCCCATGCTGCTCGCCTGACCACCAACTTCCTCCAGGAACAGGGTGTTCAAGTGATGCCGTGGATGCCTTATTCCCCTGACCTCAATCCCATTGAGCATTTATGGGATGAGCTTGGTCGACGTCTTGCATCGGGGAGATCAACGGCTGTCAATCGGCAAATGCTCATTCAAGGCTTGCAGGAGGAGTGGGACAGACTTCCCCAGGACCGCATGAGACGCCTGGTACAGAGGATGCGTCGGAGGTGTACAGCCTGCATCACAGCTCAGGGAGGACACACACGATATTGAGGACGGCTGTCATTCTGTCCGTGACTGTTAGGAGTGTTGTGTCCACTTCTGTGTCATTTTATTTTGACTGCATTCAGGTGCGTGCCTTTTTGTTGCAGTGCTGTGACTTTTGTTGCACCACCCCTTGTGATGTTCATGCTTTTTGCTTTTTTGTGATTGAGGCAACCTCTTGTTTATTGACTTGTGTTTAGTAAAGATAGCTGAAATTTACCTGTGTTCAAATATTTTTCATTTTTGCGTGGAGAATTTCAGTGTCCTTCTCAAGATATGATGTTTATTTTCATGTTGAGTTTATATATATCAAAATATATAAAAATATACATCAAAATATATATAAAAATATATATTAAAAAAATATATAAAAATATATATATATAAATATATATAAATATATACAGTATATCAATATATATAAAAATATATATATATAAATATATATAAAAATATATATAAAAATATATATATAAATATATATAAAATATATATAAAATATATAAATATATATATATAGATAAAAATATATAAAAATATATATAAATATATATAAATATATATAAATATATACAAATATACATAAATATATATAAATATATATAAATATATAAAAACACATGTATGTATGTATGTATATATATATATATGTATATATATATATATACATATATATATATATATATATATATATATATATATATATATATATATATATATATATATATATCTATCTATCTATCTATAATTCCACTAATCTCTGTGTGTGTGTGTGTGTGTGTGTATATGTCTGTGTGTGTGTTTGTTTGTCTGTGACCGCTGTTTCTCGACAACCACGGGTCCGATATACTTGCAACTTGCCAGGTATATTGCTGGGGACCCGAGGATGTGCCTTTTCAAGGTTTGAAATTAATCGGACAAGTAGTTACCGAGCTATGTCCAAAAAACGATTCAACCAATCAGAGAGCAGCGAGCTATCACGTGTGCCGAACGTGGCGAACAGACTCTGCCTCGGACGGCACATTTGAGAGCGTATTCATTTATTTCACGTTGGCAAACTATGTTGGCGTTAAACTATGTTTTAAAACTAATTAAAACTAATTTGCGATTCTTTCGCTTTCCTGCCCGTTTGTGCACGCTATGGCGATTTCTTTACCAAACTCCGCAAGCCGTTCGCTTTGGACCAAACCATTTCATGTAAATAGAGGGGGGGGATTGTCACCGTACTCGCAAGCCGTTCGCTTTGGACCAAACCATTTCATGTAAATAGAGGGGGGGGGATTGTCACCGTACTCGCAAGCCGTTCGCTTTGGACCAAACCATTTCATGTAAATAGAGGGGGGGGATTGTCACCGTACTCGCAAGCCGTTCGCTTTGGACCAAACCATTTCATGTAAATAGAGGGGGGGGATATAATTTTAGATATATATATAGTACGGGCATGCCCTAGTATCTATAATTCCAGTAATCTCTGTGTGTGTGTGTGTGTTTGTCTGTGTGTCTGTGACCGCTGTTTCTCGACAACCACGGGTCCGATATACTTTAAACTTGCCAGGTATATTGCTGGGGACCCGAGGATGTGCCTTTTCAAGGTTTCATATTAATCGGACAAGTAGTTACCGAGCTATGGCGATTTCTTTACCAAACTCCGCAAGCCGTTCACTTTGGACCAAACCATTTCATGTAAATAGAGGGGGGGGGGGGGGGGATTGTCACCGTACTCGCAAGCCGTTCGCTTTGGACCAAACCATTTCATGTAAATAGAGGGGGGGGGATATAATTTTAGATATATATATAGTACGGGCATGCCCTAGTATATATAATCGAGAGATTAAATCAGACGCGGACGTAGCTTCAGGACTTCGATCTTTAATTTGACAAGCTTTCGACCAACAAAGGTCTTCTTCTGAGTCTACAAAAACAGTAGGCATGTATATCAGTCAAGTATGTATAGTGATATGTGTGTAAGATGTGTGATATGTGTAGAAAATGCATACAAAAGGAAGAGCCACGTCAAAGCTCACTCACCGGCCCCAAGTTCAACGGAAGTGAAGCGCACCTTACAGCTACCGTTTGCGTTACAGTTCCGGTGCACGTGCATATACAAATATAGAGATACATACATACATAAACACACAAGCATATATTCATATACCATTTATATTATAAAATATATTTATATATTTATATAAATGACATGTAAAGGTAGAATAAATGAATGGGTGAATGAATGCATGAATGAATGAATGGGTTACGGTTAACAATTTGATTGGGTTGATGTTGGAACATGCTTTAATCATCAAAATTTATGCCATGAGGGATTTTTGTCTGAAGTTTATAGTCCGTGGGCTGAGTAGGGTTTACATGCACCCCCCGCCCCCCCCCCCCCCCACAACTTAACTTCCCGGGTATGTCCATGTACCCCCCACCCTAGGGGTTAGTAAAAACCATGTTAACAGAAAAAAAACTCATTCCCTCATAATTTGACCTCTGGTGACCTCATTAGTGACCTCATTTGCATATAACACATATCATTGTAAAGAGTGTCCCAGGACAAACATTTTGAGGGGTCATATGCAACCATAGGATGACTAGGTAAAATGTTATGGCCATTTGAATTTCGCCTACCCCTAATTTTCGGAAATCACTGACACAGTGGGGGTAACATCAAAATATGCGTGGGAGGTACCTTGGGAATGAGTTTTTTTTTCTGTTAACATGGTTTTTCCTAACCCCTAGGGTGGGGGATACATGGACATACCCGGGAAGTTAAGTTGTGGGGGGGGGGGGGGGGGGGGGTGCATGTAAACCCTACTCAGCCCATGGACTATTATGTATCCAAAAGGACTCACGTTTCAGAATCGTGGTGTGTGATCGATTTGTGATTGATTCAATGGCAGAGATTTGAATGTCATTTATAGAGTGATCCGGTTGATTAAAGTGTATCGTGTAAGGTCGAGATTTGCCCTGACTGGTGTGGAAGTTATTGATTTCTGACCGGGTGTTATTAAATCGTGTGTAGAGTGTATTCTCAGTTTTTCCAACATATTGTTTGTTGCACTTTTGGCAAGTGATTAGGTATATGACCCATGTAGATTTGCAGTTCATATAGGAGGTGATGGGGAATTTTTGTCCAGTGCTAGAACTACAAAATTTGTTTCCTTCTAGTAAATGCTGGTGAATAATACATTTTTTTGCTGTGCATTTATAGAAGCCAGGGATCCTAGTTATATATATATATATATATATATATATATATATATATATATATATATATATATATAACTACCAGCATATATATATATACCAGCAAGGATACCCGTCTACGACGGGTGCAAATTGAAAGGATTCTTAAAATTCATTAATCAAAGCTGAACGCTCTGACTATATCCGACAATGCCTAAGATTGGGGGTATTGATATCAGAAAATTTTCAGCCAAACAGACCTAAAACATTTAAAAAACTTTTGTACATACATTTTGTATAAAATATATTCTATAATTTATATAAAATATAAACACGAAACAGCATTATTCTCTTTCGACTGGATGGGAAGATAGTCGGCCTAGAAGCACCGATTCTGGAGATTCGCCTGTTTTGATTAAAGAGTTTTGCCAAAATAACGTTTTTTACAAACTATGAAATAGCATCTAGTCCAATATGTGCCTCATACAAAAAATATAGTCACAACTTAAAGCGTTCGTCATATGTGCCCTAGAGTGCCTCGGGGTAAACCACATTGCGTGTCTGATTGTTGGGTGCCAGGATGGTGAGTTTTACTGCACTGCCGGTCCGAGAGGCAGCCACATACAGCTGACCGTGCGAGAAGCAGGGACAGAGAGGTCGACCCCTATTGTCTTGTACGTCTGACCTTGAGCCTTGTTGATGGTCATCGCAAAACATGGCTTGCAGGGAAACTGGAGTCTCCGAAACTGGAACGGCAGCTCAGAGTCTGACGGAATGAGCGGGATCCTCGGCAGAAGGACGACTTCTCCTTTGTATGGTCCACAGGAGATGGTGGCCTCGATGACATTGGCATGTAGGTGAGTTATGATGCAGCGTGCACCATTGGTGGTCTTGGGTGGTTCCATGTTTCGCAGGATCATGATGGGCACACCGAGTTTCAACTTGAGGAGGTGTGGTGGCATTCCTGACAGCTCGAGAGAATTGAGAAGCTCAACAGGGTAAGTGACTGCCTCCTCGTCACAGATGGCACTATCCACAGACTTGTAGATCCTCTCATCGCCGGGAAACTCTCCCATGAGCCAGTTGTTGAGCTGGTTGACATTGGTGTTCAGCGGAGAAAGAATTGCACGCTCAGCCAGCCATTCGGACCGGACTCCATTTGTGGTCAAGCAAGGGTGGACTTCAGCCTTCAGCTCCTCCGTTGTGGAGACAACCTTGCCTATTTCAGGAGGAATCTCGATCGTGTCTGGTTCGGCCGAAAATGGTATCAGTCCATTGCCAATTTCCAGGAGCAGCTTAGAAAAGTCAGTGGCCCCTTCATCACCAGACAGGTGAGCTCGCATGTTGGTGGTCAGGTGACAGTCACATGGCGCCACAGGTGGGACGTCTTCAGGCTGGTGTTGACAATGTTGGATCTGGTACCACTCTTGACCACTGGGAGGATCTGTCGGAAGTCTCCGCAGAGCAGTGTGGCAATTCCTCCCATAGGTTTCTTTACTCCTGTGATGTCCTGTAGTGTGTGGTCTACAGCTTCATAGGCTGACTTGTGAGTCATCGGGGCCTCATCCACAATGATGACAGCAGCATCCTTATTGACCTTGGCCAATGCTGTTCCACGCTTGATGCTGCATGTTGACTGCTCTTTGAAGTGCGTGTCAAGTGGGATCTTGAAGGTGCTGTGCAGCGTTCGTCCTCCCTGGAGCAGTGTTGCGGCAATTCCACTGGACGCAGTAGCAAGAGCAATCTTGCCTCGTGAGCGAATTTTCTTCAGAATCGTGTTGATGACGAAGCTCTTTCCTGTGCCTCCTGGTGCATCTAGAAAGATGATGTTGCTGCTCTTGTTGCCATTGTTGATGTTACCTTGCTGCACCAGTTCAAGGACTGCATTGTAGACCTGACGCTGGTCATCTGTCATTTGCTGTTGGAGATCATCAGCTTGGACAGCCAACTGCTCTTGGTTGTAGTCGACTTCCCTGAAGTATTCTCTCTCAGGCCTATATTCTGTGCCCCTCTCTGGGGGTAGGTAGGTCATACGAACTGAGATGACGACCGCCCATTATGATTACCTTGTCTTCGAGAGAGCAAAGCGCAAGGTTGTAGGTGTGCTCGTTGTAGTCAGCAGTGGGATTGACAACATTGCGACGGTGCTGAAATAGATAGTCTTCAGAAAGGATTTCACGGAACTTATCCCATAGCGTGCGTGGATTGCTAGGAAAACATGCGGTAAGGATGACTGCCATGAGACTCCGGAGGTTTGGTGCAGACTGGCTGATGCTTGCTTCATCCACAACAAGGTGGAGGTGCTGGTCGTTTTCCAGGAGTCCCAATGCGAGACAGGCTTCACGGAAGGACAACTCTTGACCATCCACTGTCCTTAGAGCAGCGAAAGAGGATGAGCCACATACTTCAGTCAGAAGAAGTCGAACGTAGTAACAGTCTCCCTGTCTCGGACTGATGCTGTAGATGCGGCCAATTGCCGGAGTCTTCCGTATTGCATGTGGTCCTTCGACCACCACTTCTCCCCGCTTGCGACAGGTCTACTTCTTGTGTGTCTTGTCCCACGTGTAGTACTCGGGCACCTCGTGGTATTTGAGCGTCTTGGCAAAATCGTCATGATTGCAGAGGTCGAAGAAGGCAGTCAGCGTAGTGGCTGGTGGTGGTCGCTCTGCCCTCTGTATGGCATTGTCCATATTGAAGTAGACTCGCTGGCCATTCTCGAGGTGGACAGCTAGGCCAATGACTGGAGGGAAATGCTCGGAAATTGGGTGCTCTAGGATCCTCCAGACTGCCTCGCTGCTCCCAACGTAACGTGCATTCTGGAACTTAGCTACCTCATCCACTTGACAATTTCCGGCCTCCTCATTGGCTCGCTGCAGTTCAAACACTGTCTGATCGGTCCCCTTGGTGACATTCTTTGTGATATACTTGATGCTGGAGCATATCTCAACGTTGACGTGGCAGATGAATTGGCAGAGGAGGAACGGGTTGTCGGGTACCACCCACTGATTGGTGACTACCTGCACCACCCGTTTTCCCTGCTGGCGCATCTTGATCTCCCCAGTGTAACCACCATCTTCTGGCTTCAGACGTCGGTATTTGGGGTAGCTGTCATTTCCTTGCTCAGTGCTCTGGAGGAATGGCTTTGGGAAATCTTTTGAATACTTCTGGTCCTTCATGCAAGGGCTGTTCTGGTTGAGGTTTCCGCATGGACCATGGATCATATGTGCCATAACCATCATGTGCAGCTCAGGATCTTGTTCCTTGTCGGGAATCTCAGCACCGATGACCATATCAATTTTTTCGAGCTTGACTTTGTCCTCTGGAGCGACCCATATGAGGATGTGGGCATGAGGAAGACCACGCTTCTGGTACTCAATGGTGTACAGGAAGGCTCTCATCGTCCCAAAAGCTCTCTTCTTTAGTAGCTCCATGAGCCTCTTGTGCTTTTGTCGAAAGACACGGGCAATGATGTCTGGCCGATCATGAGCTTCTTGTCCTGGCAAGAGGTTTTGCTGGACCTCGACCCATTTGGGATTTGTTGTCATTGTTATAAAGAAGTCCGGCCTCCCCATGCAACGCACATAGGCCATAGCATCACTCCGCCTCTCGTGCATCCACCTCGGCCCACCTGTGTACGTCGCTGGAAGGACCACCCTTTGCCCAACATTGCGAGGGTCACCATCGCTGGCCATGAAACTGTCACGGAGGTTGCCGTAGTTATCAGCGAGTAAGGTCTTTTGCTCCCGGCGGATAAAGCCCAGTCGCTCTGCCTCGATTTTAGAATATACATCTACCAGAAACTGCAGAAAGAGTCGTCGCATCTGCAGTATGTGATTTCCCCCTCTCGCCATGATGTGGTAGCTGTAGTACTGCAGCTGTATGAGTTTTTGTCCATCTTTTCCAGTAGCAGTCCTGGCCACCAGGTGGATAGTGTAGCCATCCGTTCCATATGGGAACACTATGGGGTACTGTAGTGCATCATAAGATGCATGCAGCTCACTTATCCTTTTGAGTGCCCCATCGCGAAGTTTAAGGACAATATTTCTGGGTTCTGTTGGCTCATTGTCCATTAAGATGGCGACTTCTGGTGCAGACTGGTCATTGTAGCGGCGTGCATGCTCACCACGTGGTCGCTTGTTTTCGCGGGTGATTATCTGGCGCTCTTCCGAGTTATCTCCTTCTGCAAGCATATCTCTTGCAGTCTTCAGCTCACGGACCAGATGGTTATTCTCGTGGAACCACTTTGTGAGCATTTCAATGATGTGTGGTTTGAGGCCGCTGTGGTTCCTGGCAGTCAGCTCTTTGGCGTGCGAGTCGAGGAAGTAGACCTGTAAGAACTTTGGCTGACCTTCTTCAGGTGGGAGCAAGCTGCCAATGCGGTGGAACACTTGACCGGAAGCTCGGGTTCCAGCCCTGTACCTCAGCTTCCTTATGCCCGAAGCCCGTCATCACAAAACTGCCATTATAAGTTCGAATGTTGTCAAGGAAGTGCTTGCTGAGGAGACCTTCGCCAGAGAGAAGTTCCTTCAGGAAGGGAGCAAGGGCAGGGAAAGGCTCAAGGACGACTTTCCCATTGTTGCAGCACACACCTTTGGTCTCTCCTTCGAACTTGTAAGCAGAGCAGTGAGTGCAGGCTTGGTCCATTCGGCCGATGTCTGCGTGAGTTGTTGGGTCAGCCGGGTCATACGTGAATGCCTCCCTTTTGTTCTTTGGTGTCAGGGCCCGAGCTCGTGCTTCTGCAGTGCGGTGATGGTTTGCCTCATGTCTTGCATCACACTCTTCCTCAGTCTCATTTACTCGCAGTTGTTGTTGCCGATGTGCCTTTTCATTAAGCCTGGTCGATCGCTCATCTTGTGTCTCATTTACTCGCTGTTGTTGTTTCCGATGAGCCTGTTCATTAAGCCTGGTCGATCGCTCATCTTGTGTCTCATTTACTCGCTGTTGTTGCCGATGAGCCTGTTCATTAAGCCTGGTTGATCGCTCATCTTGTGTCTCATTTACTCGCTGTTGTTGTTGCCGATGAGCCTGTTCATTAAGCCTGGTCGATCGCCTATCTTGTGTCTCATTTACTCGCTGTTGTTGTTGCCGATGAGCCTGTTCATTGAGCCTGGTTGATCGCTCCTCTTCGATCTCTTGTTGTCTCTCAGTCTGTTTTAGCTTAGCTGAAGCTGTCTTCGGACCAATGCAGCTCTTCCTTTTTCGGGGCATTTCGGAGATTTTGATCAGAAACTGCGTGGAATTAGGCCTGGGTCATCTAAAAGCAGAAAATCGAAAATCCTCATGAAAAAGAAGAAAATAGAAAATCATTAAGTGAAATTTCATTGAGAAACTGCAGCATGTAAAATCAGAGAATCGAGAACCAGAAAAATCGATCAGAAACTGCGTGGAAGTCGGAAGTCATTGTCGTCAATTGAATGTAGCATTTATTTTTTATTCCCTGTCAAATGGCATTGGTCCCATGTCAATCGGATGAAGTTGAATAATTAACGTTACGCCTTTATGACATCATAATTCCGAACCCGGAAGTCGGAAGTCATTGTCGTCAAATAAATGTAGCATGTATTTTTCACTCTCTGTCACATGCCGTTGATCCCATGTCAATCGGATGAAGTTGAAAAATTAACGTAACGAAATATGCTGATGACGTCATAATTTAAAAACCCGAAGTTTAAAAAAAACATTTAAGGTGTGCTGTAGTTTCTCTGAGACGTACTGATTCCAAATATGCCTGTGGTTTTGCTCTGCGATGAGTAGTTCTCGAGTTATAAGAGGACAAACAAACATACTTTACTACTTTATATAATTATATAGATATATAAATACATATATATACAGTCACGTAAAAAAGTAATTACACCCCATGTAAAGTTTTGACTTTTTCAACATATTTCAACATGCAGCTATTTGATCTTCATTTCAACAATATTGATAGATAAAGGTGATATAATATAACAAATATCATGAAACATTTACATTTTGTAGTCCATTGTATAATTTAAATAAACATAAATGCAAATTTCGCATGTGGAAAAAGTAAGTACACCCCGACATTTATCACTACTTCAAATACCTAAAATTAGAATCAGGTGCACCAGCTCAGGTGCAAATGATTACAACATCGTTAGAGAGGATCTTGGAGGAACCTGTCTTATTTAAACCTCAGACATTTAGTTTGGTTTGCTCTTTGTTGTTGAAGTGTGCAGCGTCACCATGCCGAGATCAAAAGAGGTCTCTGAGGCCTTCAGAAAGAAGGTTATAGATGCCTATGAGTCTGGGAAGGGATTTTAAAAGATCTCCAAATAATTTGAAATCAATCATTCGACTGTCCGGAAGATCATCTACAAGTGGAGAAGATTCCAAACAACTGCCAACTTGTTCAAGCCAGGCCGCCCCAGCAAGTTCAGCCCGAGAGCAGACCAAAAGATGCTGAAAGAAGTCTCTGAGAACCTCAGAATGTCATCACGGGACCTACAGGTAGCTCTTGCCACTGTTGATGTCAAAGTGCACGAGTCTACCATTAGAAAGAGGCTGCACAAATTTGATCTACATGGGAGGTGTGCCAGGAGGAAACCTTTGCTGCCCAGAAAGAACATCAGGGCAAGACGAAAGTTTGTCAATGAACACCTTGGCAAAGACCAGCACGTCTGGAACAATGTGCTCTGGACAGATGAGTCAAAGGTTATAGCTATTTGGCCACAGTACCAGAAGACATGTTTGGCGAAAACCAAAGACAGCATTTGACCACAAGAACCTGATACCAACTGTAAAGCATGGTGGTGGAAATATTATTGTTTGGGGCAGCTTTGCTGCATCAGGGCCTGGGCTGCTCACCAACATAGAATCCACTATGAATTCTTCATTGTACCAGAGGGTGCTTGAGGATAATGTGAGGCCATATGTCTGAAAGTTGAAGCTCAACCGAAGGTGGAGCTTGCAACATGACAATGACCCTAAACATACCAGTAAAATCCACCAAGGAATGGCTGAAAAGAAAGAAATGGAGGGTTCTGGAATGGCCAAGTCAAAGCCCGGATCTAAATCCCATCGATATATTGTGGGGGGATTTGAAACGAGCTGTGCATGCAAGAAAACCCTCAAACATCGCACAGCTGAAAGAATTCTGCATGGAGGAGTGGGCAAAAATTTCTCCGAGTCGATGTCAGAGACTGGGAGACAGTTATAAGAAACGTCTACTTGACGTTGTTTCTGCCAAAGGGGGCAATACCACCTATTAGAGCCAAGGGTGTACTTACTTTATCCACATGCGAAATTTGCATTTATGTTTATTTAAATTATACAATGGACTATAAAATGTAAATGTTTCATGATATTTGTTATATTATATCACCTTTATCTATCAATATTGTTGAAATGAAGATCAAACAGCTGTATGTTGAAATATGTTGAAAAAGTCAAAACTTTACATGGGGTGTACTTACTTTTTCACGTGACTGTATATATATATATATATATATATATATATATATATATATATATATATATATATATATATATATATATATATATATATATATATATATTGTTACAGATGTGGTGGTGGACGTTATTTACCGAGCGGTTTGGTATGACCACGTCTGCACAAGTTACCCGATTATACCCGAACGTTGACTAATCGCGCTACGCTAGGTCAATGAAGGAAAAGACACACGGCTGGGATTAAAATGACACGACACCAGGGATACGGTTCTCAAGACCTCCGGAGGAGATTATATTAAGGCGGAAGGTCAGATTACAGGGATGAGAGGTACAGCATAGTAAGACAAGCACTTAGACACACTCTTATATTATTCCCAACAGACGACAGATAAACGGGACAAGGCTGACTCACACGGGGATTGATGGCAAGGAAAGCGGGTATCGATGGCTCAAGGTGCACTCTTGGCTCAAGGACAGGGTACTGTACGGTCCAGTAGATGCAGGAGGTTTCACAGCGCTCGAGGTGGCGTCTTGTCGTCTCAAGCTCGGGGCGCATCTCTCGGTCTCACCTCACATCCGGCAAGTCGCTGCGTATATCCGGCGGGGAGTGACACGCCCTCGGCTCGTTAGCTCCGCCTCGTGGAATCGGCATGTTGCTTCTCATTGGGTGCGTGCGGGGGGTTTACCAGGCTCCGCCCTTGACGAGGAGCTGACAGCCAGCCCCTTCGTGGTAACCCCGTGGAGCGCATGGTCATGGCGGCTAACCGAGCTGGTGGGAGGACGCACACTCCCCCCGCGCGCCGTGGTTGTAGTTGTTGTTGTAGCTGTAGTTGTTGTTGTTGTTGTTGTTTGGGGAAGAAGATGGAAGGAGGTATGGGAAAGGTCCTAAACTCACTACTGGTGCCATATAATCACATTCTGGTGCAACGAAGAGTCATAATTAATGGAAAGGAGTCCTTAACTGACATAGACTAAGAATAACTAGCAAGATGTCCGAAAGTTGTCTACGTGAGATGCGGTGGACCTGGGCACGACATTTAATGGGGGAAAAAGGGGAAGGTCGGTTCTACAGAGTGTTGTTTACAGACAATGGGACTAGGGAATGGGGGATTGGGGATAGTTGGGGAGTATTGGGGAAATAGGGGAATATTTACAAGCGGATATGGAGGCCAAATTCCATATTCGCAACACTGCACCCTTCTCTACCCTCGGGGCGTCCCGACCCGATAAATTTTTACCTACTTTAGTGTGGCACGCAATGTAGTTCCCTCTACTATTAACTCTACCCTGAGTGCGACAGTTTTACAGATATTCACAAATGAGTAAATATGTCCCCCTGCGACGTTGCACCCTTCTCACAGAAACACACCCACAGGATAACCGAATCTGGAAAGAATCCTCAAACTAAACATACAGCCGGTAGGGAGCATTATTTACACAAGACTACGCTGATATTTACACTACGATCCAGGACCTGTTTTTGGAGGAACACATGCAGATGTTATGCATAGAGAGAGCACGCATGCCAGCATCGATACACCAACCCACGAGTGCTCTGTGGCCTACGGCCTTTAATAATGTGCAGAGCACCCCTTCCAAGCATCAAGCACCACCCCATCACACAGTGAGCACCATCCGGTGCACCAATAAAGTGTTTATGAATCATTGTGTGGTGTCGCAGCCGGCCGATGTTCTGCCGCTGGTCTTGCCTTCGTGTGGTGCACTTGGCCTTCTTGCCTCTTTCAAAAAATAAAGAAAGGCGCCAACCGCGTCCATTTCTATATTGTGGCCTTCAGTGGTGTCAACTAAAAGTGGTTCACCTGCATGGCATAGGTGCCACGTTGACCCATAGGTCCATCCACGGGTGGTGCTTGGCCGCAAAAGAGCTGCGGTCCATGGTGGGTGGCCACAAACATTGCGGTCCATATGGTGTATCGATCCAGGCAGCAAACAGCGAAAGTGCAGGCCCACAACTGCGAAGCCAGCACCTCTCTCTCCTCTCTCTCTACCCCAAAGCCAGATCCTCGGAGGTGGGAGACAAAAGAAGCAGACAAGTGAGTAAGGTGGTAAGGGCGCAAAAGTGCACGCAATGCAAGGTAATGCACACTGGGGGCACATGGGAACCAGGTGAGACAGGTACGTTCCTATCGTACGCCCCCCCCCCCACCAGGTAACCTACATGGCCCCTCCCTTACCCCTTACTGTATCCACAAAACACAACACTACCCATAAACATCTACTTTACAAATCAACAAACATCCCTACTGTCTTCCCCGTTCCTCCCATAAACCAAATTCGTCTTCTCTCCCTCCTAACCAATCAAATTTGCTATTTCCAACTCTCATCAAAATTTGCCATCTCCAACTCAACATCAAAATTTGCCATCACCAATTCATCATCAGTCCCTCCTAAGGAGGGAGAGATGGAATCACCCCAATGTCTCATCCACGTCGTGATGCGTCTCACAAATCCTCACAGCAATTCTCATTTCCTGCACCAAGACAAAGAAAACACAGGTGTGGAGTCATCATCATCACCACAGGTAAGTGGCTGCGTATGGTGCGACAGGTTCATCAATCCTAACTATTTCCTAAATGACTTTAACAACTTTACACTACCCGGGGTCTTTCTCCGGCCAAACCATTGGCCCTCTTACACTATGGGTTCTAAAAACCAATTCCCATTGGCCAACTGTGGTGCTTTTCAATTTGGGGTCTCACTCCCCCGATTCATCTCCCGGTGCCCTCGCACAATTTCTGGGCTGTGGCGTGTACCTCTCCCAGTGGGTCTACCCACCTGCACACCTCCACCACTGCAGTTGCCTCCGAGCTTACCTGCTCCTTACCCTAACCTAACTACCTGGGGAAGGCCCTCTGGCGCTCTCCCCACTCGGTGCCCTCTCTGGCACTGGGCTACCCGGGTCCATCCTCCGGATCCTCGGGCCCCATCCACAACTCTACCGGCTCCCAGAGCCCACCTGCGGCCTCACCTGGCCGACATCCTCACAGTGGTGGAGTGCCCAACCAACTACACACACTTACAGGCTACACGCCCAGCCATTTCCACGACACTAATGCACCCATCCACAATACCATTCTGCAACCGCACCACAAATGCCAATATCCAACCACAATTTACCTATACCCTCTACCTAACACTTACACTACCCGCCCCGGGTACTCGTGAAAGGGGTCCACTCTTCCCCCATCCACACCTTCGCACCATGCACACCACTCCGTACCACTTACTCCAACTCTCTCCACACACCCGTACCTGCACACCTGTGCTCTCACACCTGGTGCCACCTGCACCCTTCTCTCCCCAAGCGCATTCGCGCTGATCCACAACACTCACTACTCATACACGGCTCCACACACCTGTCCAGTTGCACACCTGTGCAATCACACCTGTTCAATTCTCACACACACGGCATCATCTCAGCTAACTACTCCCTTCTGAAACTTGCGCTTCCCAGTCGTCCCTTTAAACTATTGCGCTCCCTCGTCATTATCATCCACACTAATCTACCTGCGTCCCCACTACAGGTATCAGTCACTAACTAAACTTAACGTTACCTAATGTCAATCTCTTCTAGATCCCTACAATATAACCTAACCCACCCGGGCTAGTTTTCACTGCCATACACCCCATAATCTAGTGCTCCTTTGCCCCCACATGGGAAGGGTGGCAGGGATGCCAGCCTTACCCACCGGGCCCATCGCTCACTACCAATTTTGCACATCAAATTTCAACAAATTAAAAATTTGCCAATCACTACCCATCATCTGCCAATCACTACTGCCAATCCCTTGCCAATCATCAAATTTTGTTTTTCTCCAATTTTGGGTCCAAAACACTAACCTCATCACCCAGTCTACTCAATAATGCCTCTCGGTGCGCCAATTCCTGTCCAAAGCCCGGCTTCGTAAAGCCAAGCAATGGATGCTGGTTGTTTTGTGCCGGCGGCAGGATGCGTCCGGCACTCGGTGCAGGGACGGGGGCTTACCCGTGCCGAGATCCCACGCACCACCTCGGCGTGGAGCCATCCAATGCCCCGATCTAGACCTACCGGCACGTCTCACCAAAAAGTGGTCGCCATGACGACCCTTTCTATCGGGCTGCCAGCTCCGCCTAGTGGAGCACGGACGCGGCCGTTCAAAGCGAGGCCCGGCACGCACCGAGGGCCCGCTTCGGCTGAAAGTCGACCTAACCTCTAACCTGGTTACCGTCGATGCTTCACCTGGATTCTGACAAGCATACGCTACCCCTTTCTTGCTCATACATGCAGCCGTCTCCATGCTCCTCGTACCTTTCCTTACACACCCAGGTACTCCCATTCTACTCACAGCCCTGGTCACACACCTGACCACCGAACACTTTGGCACACATTCGTTGGTAGCACACCTCACCAACACACCTCTTCGCACCCCCTCCTCGGTCACCTCCTCTGTGACAATCACAGGTGTGCTCTTACTCGCACATCCTACCACGTGCCTCACTACCAATTCCAGCGTGCATTCCCACTCACGCTCTCCCATTCCAGGTGTGCATCCTTCCATCCCAGGTGTACATCCTCGCTCACCTGTCACAACCAACTCACTCTCCTTGTCACTCGTACTACTCTCACCACCATTCTTGACAGCGCACTCACCCTTACTCTTGACAGCGCACTCTTTCCTCAGGCACCTGTCCGTTACACACCTTTCTCGCGCACACTCTTGCGCACACTCTCCCGTCACACCCTCTGTAACACTCACCACAGGCATGCATTCTTCCTTGCCTTTGACAGCGCACTCTCTCCCCATGCACCTGTCCATCACACACCTTTCTCGCGCACACTCTTGCGCACACTCTCCCGTCACACCCTCTGTAACACTTACCACACCGCGCTTCCATGTGCTCCCTCGCACACGCGCTACGACCGACTCACTTTCGCCAGCACCCTCACTCCTTGGCACGCACTTTTTCCTCACACACCCCAGAGTCGGACTTTCTCGCACACCTCCTTTTTCACACAACAGACCTGTCGCACACTTCACCAGCGGCCTCTCACGAACACCCGGGTCCATCTCGACCCCCAAGCTTCTTAAATCACCTGGCGCATCATACGCACGACCATATTGGTCCCCACTTACACCGGGTCCTCTTCCTCTTCGCTTCTCCTCCATCACCTGCGAATCCCTCATCCGGTTAATGAGCACATCATCACGATCCGAACACAGACTTTGGACCAATTCTTTTATCTCCTCTTTTATCTCTTTGTTATCCCCTCTCCGTCGCTTCTTAATTTCGCTCATCCCTTCTTCCACTTCTTCTAGTTTCTGCTTCACCTCTTTTATTCCCCGGTACGTCTCCTCAAGCTCGTCCTCCAAGGCTACCTTGACCGTTTCCATGTGCGTCCTCACCTGCCGGTCCTTCGTCTCCATTACCTCTATCACCTCGTCCAACCTCGTTGTCAGTCCCTCACGTACCATCTGACATTCCCTCTTCGTCGCTACCAAGTCATCTTTTAGTTCTTTCTGTGTCGCTTTTAAACCTCCTAATACCGCAGTGTTCCTTTGAACCCGCTCCGTTACTTCTTTTTGTCCCTCCGTCAGCTGCTCCACCTCCTGCGTCAGGTCCTCTATGCCCCCTTGTAACTTTACAGTCCCCTTTCACACCTCCTTCTCCATGTGCTCCTCACAGTGCCTCACCTCCTCGCGCACTCCTCCGACCTCCTCACTCACACCTCTTCTGATCTCCTCTCCCATCACTTGCATCTCCTGCCCAGATGCCACCCTCATCTGCTCCATTTCCTCCCTGTGAGCATCCAGTTTGGTTTCTACCCCCATTCTGACCCCCTCTATCTGCTGCCCCATTTGGTTAACTTCCCTTTCCGCTTGGTCCCTCATGTCCCTCAATTTGCCTTCCATACTGTTTTCTAACCCCTCTAACCCATTTTTCACTCCCTCCATCTGATTCTCCTGGGCAGCCATTCTATTTTCTACCCCCATTAACCCCTTTTTCACCTCTTTTATCCCGTTGTCTAACCCCTCTATTCTACTCCCTAACCCTCCGATCTGGGCCCCCATTTGGCCCTCCAATCGCTCACCCATTTGTTCCATAAGGGCCCTCATTTGCAACATAAAAAGGTTCGGATCCACCAGGGGCGCTGCCACGGTCGCGGGCGTGGACGCCGTGGCCACCTCGTGCGTGACAACGCTATTTTGCGACCCTGCCGCCCTCACTGCTTCGCTCTCCTCGCGTCCCTCAATTTGGTCCTGGACCGACCCTGCCTCACTCTCCCCTACCGGACCCCAGCTGTCTTGGTCTGCCATAGCGCGACTTTCAAAATTCGGGTTTTTATTTTTGTAAAACAAATTCAAATTTCGCCGTTATAATTTCGCGCGGGAAACGCGCTCCGAATTGATTCTACTACAAATTTGGGCCTAATAAATTTAGTCCCGGGTTCGAATTCCACTCCTCGACACCAATTGTTACAGACGTGGTGGTGGACGTTATTTACCGAGCGGTTTGGTATGACCACGTCTGCACAAGTTACCCGATTATACCCGAACGTTGACTAATCGCGCTACGCTAGGTCAATGAAGGAAAAGACACACGGCTGGGATTAAAATGACACGACACCAGGGATACGGTTCTCAAGACCTCCGGAGGAGATTATATTAAGGCGGAAGGTCAGATTACAGGGATGAGAGGTACAGCATAGTAAGACAAGCACTTAGACACACTCTTATATTATTCCCAACAGACGACAGATAAACGGGACAAGGCTGACTCACACGGGGATTGATGGCAAGGAAAGCGGGTATCGATGGCTCAAGGTGCACTCTTGGCTCAAGGACAGGGTACTGTACGGTCCAGTAGATGCAGGAGGTTTCACAGCGCTCGAGGTGGCGTCTTGTCGTCTCAAGCTCGGGGCGCATCTCTCGGTCTCACCTCACATCCGGCAAGTCGCTGCGTATATCCGGCGGGGAGTGACACGCCCTCGGCTCGTTAGCTCCGCCTCGTGGAATCGGCACGTTGCTTCTCATTGGGTGCGTGCGGGGGGTTTACCGGCTCCGCCCTTGACGAGGGGCTGACAGGGAGCCCCTTCGTGGTAACCCCGTGGAGCGCATGGTCATGGCGGCTAACCGAGCTGGTGGGAGGACGCACACTCCCCCCGCGCGCCGTGGTTGTAGTTGTTGTTGTAGCTGTAGTTGTTGTTGTTGTTGTTGTTTGGGGAAGAAGATGGAAGGAGGTATGGGAAAGGTCCTAAACTCACTACTGGTGCCATATAATCACATTCTGGTGCAACGAAGAGTCATAATTAATGGAAAGGAGTCCTTAACTGACATAGACTAAGAATAACTAGCAAGATGTCCGAAAGTTGTCTACGTGAGATGCGGTGGACCTGGGCACGACATTTAATGGGGGAAAAAGGGGAAGGTCGGTTCTACAGAGTGTTGTTTACAGACAATGGGACTAGGGAATGGGGGATTGGGGATAGTTGGGGAGTATTGGGGAAATAGGGGAATATTTACAAGCGGATATGGAGGCCAAATTCCATATTCGCAACAATATATATATATATATATATATATATATATATATATATATATATATATATATATATATATAGACTGTATATACACAAAGAATTAAGTTAAGCACCCCCCCCGTTTTTTTACAACCTCGCACATTACAAGTTTGTTGTCGTCAAAACAGTGTAATATACCCATGATATTGCTATATTTTCTGGAGAAGTGATATTATGGTCACATAAAAACATAACAATCATGCCGTTTTCAATATTTTATTCTGAATAATTTAAGGTGAAATTTTTTGGGAATTTTAGGCATATTTTCACCTCAATTTAAGTATGGAGCTATAGGTCCATCACGGACAGTGTGGATGACGTTTATGTTTTCTAACGTACAGTCATTGTTCTGAGAAGACCTCTAGCGATCTTTGCGTCAATAACGTGTGTAGGACCCACGTGATCGGATCACTGACTCAACCCTACGTCTCATAGACCCTGTAAGCCGTCGTATGCGTTGCTGTGGCAGGTTGTTCCATTCCCGATGTAATGCACGTTCCAATTCATCCAGATTGGCTATTGGAGGGACCATCTTCGCAACCTTAGAATATATGCCAATGTATACATATACACAAAGAATATATATTCGGGGGTGCTTAACTTAATTCTTTGTGTAGGGGTGCTTAACTTAATTCTTTGTGTATATATAAATGCCAGACTTGGCATTTAATATGGAATATTTTTTTTGTGGGGGTGAACTTACTTTTCAAGATGTCTTAGAACCAAAAGTTCATTGGAATTATGTTGAAATTATTCTAGATTTTGTTAATGTGACCTTCAAAGGAAACAAAAACCACATTTGACATTTCGAAACAAATAAATTGATCCTTGAAAGTGATGTAAACTGATATCGAACTCAATTCATGGACAGTACTGTGTTAAACTTCTGTACGTTTTCCAGAAGTATCTCTTTATTTTGCACATTAGCTAAAAAAAATTTTAACAAAAACAAAAGTTAAATTAGGACTGGGATTACCGACAGTAAAATTACAGTTCAGTACTTCGTGTAACCCCCACGAGCATTCAGGAGAGCACGGACAAGTTGAAGCATGCTGTTCACGAGATTTGCCAAGGTTTGGACAGGAATATCTTGCCATGCAGTGATAATAGCCTGCTGCAATTCACGCACAGAGGTCGGCTGCTGGTCCAAGTGGTCGATTTGACGCGTTAATTCTGCCCACAAGTTCTCTATCGGATTCATATCCGGGGACATGGCAGGCCACTCCATATGCTCTACACCACGGTCAGCAAGAAAGTGTTGGATCATGCGAGCACGATGAGGCCGTGCATTGTCATCTTGGAAGACAAAGTTTCCTCGAAAGGCTGCACGAGCAAATGGAAGCAATGTTTCTTCCAGAATGGCCCTGTGCTTGAACTGGTTCAGGTTTCCATTCAGAACAACCAGGTCAGTTTTGCCCCCTGCATGAAAAGCAGCCCAAATGGTCACCCCAACACCTCCAGCTTGGACTCTTGGCACTATACAATCTTTGTTGTAGGCTTCATGCACTTGTCTGTGCAATCGGACGCAGCCATCTTGACGATAGACCAGAAATCTAGACTCGTCAGTGAAGATCACATGATTCCAGTGTCCTGGCTGCCATTGACGGTGCTCTCTGGCCCACTGCAATCGGCGCTGGCAGTGTTGTCTGGTCAGGCGTGGCTTTCTCAGGAGACGCCTGGCATGATAGCCTGCTTGAACCAGTCGTTGGTTGACTAGCCTTCTGGATACAGGCACATTTGTCAGTTGCTGCCACTCAGCCCTAAGCCGATTAGCTGACTTGGTACGGCCATTGCAGACTAACCGGTGCAGCTGGCGATCATCCCTCCTTGTGGTTCTGCGGGGACGTCCTGGCCTCGGTATTGGATTAGGGACACCCCTATGAGCATTTCGTTTCAGGATCTTTGACACCAAACCTTGAGTGCTGCCATACTCCCGAGCAATAGCACGCTCTTTCATGCTGTAATTTCGTAAAGCCACCACTCCATGACAAACAGCATTGTCGAGTTGACGGACCATCTCCAGAGGAAGCGGCAATACCTTTTGGAGATGTGCAGCAGTTGTTTTCCACTAATACAGAACGAAACAACCCTTGTATACCTGACTGTGAAGCCAATCGTCAAATGCACCTGTCTGTACATTTTGCCACACCACCTGTGATATAATCCTGTTGTTGACTTCTTGCTGCGACAGATAATCAGTGACATGGTTCTTTCAACAAATAAATCACCAAAGTGTAAAAGAAACTCACCAGATTGATATACTGAGTTAAGAAAGTAAACCCCTTGTATACCTGACTGTGAAGCCTGACTGACTTTATTCTGAAGCCTGACTGACTGAAGCCTGACTTTATTCAAGAATAAAAAAATATTCCATATTAAATGCCAAGTCTGTGTGTGTGTATATATATATATATATATATACACATACATACATACATACATACATACATACATATATATAGCAAGTCAGCACTCAAGACTTTAAATTGATATCACCCAGTGGGTAAACAGCACTTAAGTGCCTGGCTCTCTGCCACAAAGACAGGGCCTTTAATGGCTCAATGCCAAAACCTTGGCACTGACACGAAGTAGGGTTGTTAAAAGCCCCGTTGTGGGTGTGGCAGAGAGCTGCCCATGGGTCGAGGCAATGCTTCAGTGCCGTTTGTCCAATGGGTGGACAAATGGCACTCAAGATCACACTTTCTTGTATGTTCATATGTATGTGTGTGTATAAGCTCACAATTTATTTTAGGGTTAGTCAGCCAGAATTACATATTTTGGGCCTCAATGGGAAAACAACTAGTAATTACAAGCAAAACTACAGTCACAAACTGTACTGGCGGTTTTAATTATTTTGCTTCGTTTCAGTAACAAACCAGATGTTTCACAACGAAGCATAAATTGCAAAACAATTTCAACATTTTATTTCAGAAAGATTTGAGGATGATAGACATACATTTCAGGAAGTCGAGACCAGAAATAACCCCAGGGAGCAGTGGCATGGGTGATAAAGGAAATGGACCAACACAGAACAATCATAACCAAATCATCAATGCAGAAAGTTAAAATGACCAAAATAGGAAGACGAGCTCATAAAGCATTGCAGGGTATGTGCATATAATAACAGGGTGTGCTGCAAGGACCAATTTCATAGCTTTCCATCTTCAGCAGTATTGTACCTTGCCTTCAATGCCCACTAATCTAGGCACCTAATCGAGAATGTTTAGATAGCAAGGCGTCACCAGCCTCGATTCTGGAAGAGGACGGCAGTTCCGTACCGTACACCAAGCCTCTAACTTGAGCGCAAATGCACTCAGCCATAACGAAATCCGTCATGTTAATAATCCAGCCCTTTTGCCCCAGAGCGAGAGCAAAGTGCCATGTTGCATGAAATTAATTAAAAGTATCTATGTATTTCGACCTCATACTCTTGAACATTGGAAGATCAGAAAGAGTTAAAGTCACCTTGTGCGAGTTGAAAATTTGCCTTAAAAATAATTATATATTCCATTCATTGCATGGACATGGAAGCAATATATGAAAACAAAGGTAAAAATTTACAAAAACACTTGCTAAATACCATATAGGAAAAATTGTATTGTATTGTATTGTATTGTATTGTATTGTATTGCATTGTATGAGAAGAGGTAATGTTCAATACTGCATGTAAAAAAAAATTCAGTTGACAATTAGTCATGACACAATGTTTTGTGGACTTCCGATCCTGTGGTAGAAATAAATAAATAAAGTAGTACCTTCTGACCCCATGACCATGTGGTAGATATCTGGGCCGGTAGACAAACGTGGGCCCTGACAACTCTTCTCTAACACACCACAAGGTGTTACCACCTTCAAATGCACCAACTGAGGACAAAAATAAAAATTAGGAAAGTTAGCAAACATCGACTGCCCCACATGGCTTGTTATTATCCCCATCCTTTAAAAAATAAAAATGGGAGGTGTAGGGGAGGGGGTGGGATATTGTAACCAGTTTGGTCTGTCTGGCCGTCTGTCTGTCCATCACGCTATCTCCTCCTAAACGGTTGTGCAGAAATTCACCAAACTAGGTAGTTATGATCACCACAAGGCACAAAGGTGCGAGAGCATCATTTTTGGCCCCACCCAGTGGGAACTGGGGTGGGGTCAAAAGATTGAATACCAAAAAGTGCAATTATGGGCACATTTTAAAAGAAACTTTGAGAATGCAATCATTTTGTGCACGCATGAAACATGCATCGATTTTTTTTGATTGTACTCCCAATTCATGCCCCAAGGGGTGGGGACTTAGAGTCACAGGGGTCAAAGAAGAAGATTTTTTGAACTCAAAATTTGATATTGGGTCATTCTTGGTGGAACATTGTGCCATTTATACCGTCGTCAGAGGAGAGAGTATTGCATTTGAGTCGATTTGTTTGTTTGTGTGTTTGTTTGTTTGTTTGTTTGTCTGTTTGTTTGTTTGTTTGTTTGTTTGTTTGTTTGTTTGTTTGTCCACACAGAATAAATATGATTTTCTCTGCAAGTTGGTCCGATTGATAGGAAATTTTCACCATAGGTGCAGCTCCACCTGTAGAATTTTTAAATTATAAATATGACGTCATACGTCACGTGGTATGGCCGCCATCTTGTAAAAACCGAAAAACGTTGCACCTCTATATCTCCGAAAGCGCTGCATAGAAAAAATTGAGACATGGCTCATTGCAAAGAACTCTCCATGGGGAATAAAATATGTTAATGATGATGTCATAGGTGCCTCCATTATGACGTCATAATTCGACAAGTACAAAACTTCATCCGATCAAGATGAAATTGCTTGAGCATCATCTAGGGATAAATTTGTGGAGAAAAAAACAACAATGACGTCATTGGTCATGTGGTTCGGCCGACATATTTGTTTAAACACAAAAGCAATAAAAACCACTGAAAATACGTCCTGGCGAGGGTCTGCAATCTCTGATTGCTCTTTCTTGTTCAACTTTGTTTTGGTGAGAAGCGTGGGGATTTGCAATGGCACATTATTGACTTCGCTATAGTTCATATTGCTCTTTGCACAATGTGGCAAACGCATTCGTCGATTATTACCAACACATTAGTGGATTATTACCATCCCATTAAGAAACCAATCAGCATCTTTGTATAAAATACATATTAAGTTGGAATTAAAAATGAAAATTGCAAAAAAAGAAAGAAAAAAAAAGCAGAATATTTTCAACAAGGAGAGAGACATTTCTAGTTTTCAACGTTCCAACATTATTGTGACACTAAAATTTTGACAACTCTTCTGAGCCACAAAATTTCATGCAAAATGAAGTCATGTCGATTCATAAAGCAACGGGGCGATGTCATCATGCTGTTGTCACCTTCTGGGTTAATATCGTATGTTAGATCAAATTTTGCAACACGTGACTCCTATATGCAATTTTGGACTGGAATCTTTCAGAGTTATAATTAAATACCATAACCCTATCATTTGACGACAGCAGTCAAGAAAAGAAATGGATTACTGATAATAGAGCATGATTACATGAGAAAGTGAATAACCATGCTGCCTGGATTCCCCTTCATGATGACAGTTAAACATTTCCACAATCAAGGTTAAAGAATGAAGGTTAAACTCAGCCACAGACTGTGCAAAATGAAATTACTGTACACTTTTTTGATCTAAAGTGTGAGTGATACTCCCCTCCCCACCCCCCCCCCCCCCCCACCCCTTTTTTCTCTCTCTACTCGGGTAGGGCAGTGTGTGCACCGGGCTGTTTGCCATTGCTTTCTCAGCAGACATCTAGGATATGAACATGGACCTTTTGCCTGATATGCCCTGAACCAGAGGTGTATGGTACCAGTACACAATATAATACTCGTTTCAAAAATAATGCTACCCAGTAAACCTCTCTCAAATAGCTCATTTATTTATGAAACGGCATTTCTTACTCTTCCATGAGTTCCGCTCTTGAAGATAATAAAAAATAAAAAAGGACATTTCACAGTCAGATACTGTTAATGTAGACATGTCAGTTGCCAATGAGGAACAAAAAATAATTAAATATTTCTCAAAATGTGCACGTGAAAATAAAATACTGAAGTATTGTTTTTAAAATGTAATGCAAGTAAAGATTAGAGTAAAGCAGCACCAAACCTCCCACCAATGTGCAGTGAATGGCATATTACGAGACCTCCCAATTTCTCTAGGTGCTGAACTTTTCAAAGCAGCACAATCTGGCATGTCCAATTGGTTTGGGTTTCAAACTCAAACAAGATAACTCCTTTGGAAAATACATGACCCACCAAGCTTTCTTGCCAATCTGATTCACAATCAGATGCAACATCATTTTTAGCTCAAGCTCACCTGGACTTTAGTTAGGTGAGCTTATGCAATCAAGCAGTGTCTGTAGGTCAGTCAGTCAGTTAGTCAGTTAGTGTAAACACTTGTCATTATTGCTTGAACAAAAAACACGATTTCGATGAAACTTGCCTCAAACTTCATATTTGATGCCTAACGAAGATGAATTGACAACATCAAAGTATGCGTGGCTTAATGACCCCCATAAATAGGTATTAAGTATTTGCTCTATTCTCTGAAACTACAAACACACTATTTTGATGACAGTTTGCTAGAAGCCTCATATCTGATAACTAAAGAAGGTGTATTGACAGCATCAAAAGCAGCGCTCGTTATGGGGTTTTACAGGTGGCAGTTTTTGACCTCTGCCTCACCCTCCCCAAAATAGGTATTTGCTCTCTTCTCCAAAACTACATACACAATTTAAAAGAAAACTTGACCACAACCTTCATCACTCGTGATGTACCAAAGTTTGTTCACAACATACAAAAATTTCAGGGTCAAAGAGGGTCTGCGGAGGGTTTGAGTGACTGTTACTCCTGATCCATGTGAGCTTCAGTTACCACGGTCCTATTCTACTAAATAGAAAGGGTACACTTGACAAGAAGTGTTCAACTTAAAATCCTGTCCAGTGTGAAAAAAATAATAACAAGACTGTTTCCCAAAATTGGTGATTGGAGCGCTGTCTTCCAACTATGTTCCTACATCTCACCAGGTCCTCGATGTTTCCATACACATTCTTCTTCATGCCTGATGCTCTGGTGGCCACCCACCCTCCCAAGGAGCTGAACTCCACGGAGTCAGGTTCATGACCTGTGCAAAATCCTCTTTCTGCAAGCTGCAGACAAAGTGAAGAACATTGGAGGTCAAAAAGATAATTGCTCGGCCATTTACCAAGGAACCAATAAAATGGAAACGCCACTTGTTGTACGACACCGCCGCCTGGTGGACATTCAGATATGTGGAGAAATGAAACAGCCTCTTTTGATGGTCACTAAGAAAATTAATGGAGCTGCCTATTACTCAAAAGCAGAACACCTCAAACCAGGTTAAAAAAAACAACAAATGTTCAATACAGCACAAAACTTTCATACAACTACAAGAATTTTTCTTGTGGCAGTAACAACTTTTGACACTTCTTTGCACACATATGCCTTTAAAGCATTACTCACCTTCCTTTCCAAATCCTGCCCAATGATTCCTGCTTCGATGCAAGCAGTCAGATTATTCTCATCAATCCATAGGATCTGACTCTACAAGACAAAATCCGCAAAATAAAAAAATAAAAGTGAAAATGACCTGCAAATATCATTTACACTTTGAAACCTAAAAGAAGACCGGGATGTAAAAAAAAGAAAAGATATGCAAGAAAAATGCATCAAAAAAGGACATTTACAGTAGAGGAAAATGCAAAAATAATATATATATACACATTGGTGGTTCAATTTATTTGAAGGTATGGGAGGGAGAACGAATTGGGCCGCAGGTACAGTCTCTCTCAAGGCACAGCATACCAAGGTGAATGTCTGCTTGTGTGGCTGAGATCCCATATAACAAAAAATAGAGAAGATCATTGTTTTTTTTTACATCTATTAGTTATCCTAAATTTAATAGCCAGCTCAGTTTATCGCCCATTATATGTCAGCACAAAGTGTCACCTGAAAAACAAATTATTACCGTATTTTGATTTTGCACCACCTCTCCGATTTATTACCATTGATTTATGACCGATCAAACCATCATTCGGCACCTCGGTGACGACTTATCCACTCCAGATTCACCAAGTGGCCCATTCGATAGCTCGATCCGAGATACCTTGATTCCAGATTCACCGCGCGACTCACCCAAAAGCCTAATCATGGTGAGGGGAGTGCCGTACTTCTCTGGGTTTACCTCGTGTTTTCTGTCCCAGCCGACAAATTATTCGAGCAGTCCCAGCCATGACACGAACACACGTCGGAGATGGAAAGCCACAAGATACTCCCTGTAACCCCCCCGCAATCCAGAGCCACACCTCTCCCGTCCTGAGAAGCAATCTCGGCCCTACATTTTGGTGAGTACCCCTGTAACTGTTCATTTAATTGTCCATTTGTGCATTTCAGTTTTGTTCTTTATTGATTTGTTTAATACTCGTCTCTAAAACAAAGCTAAATGAGGTTGACGTTGTGATAGGGAAACCTAACTGGAACTGGGAGACCGACTGGGCAAAGAAGTGGAACATGTCTTTCAATCCTGACAAATCTTACACTCTTACGATGTCTCTCCGAAAAGACCGACTGGACAACCCTCCCATCTACTTTCTGAATAATCCTCTCCAAGAAGTTCTGTCACTCAAGCTTTTGGGTCTCACTATCTGCCATGATCTTTCCTGGGAAAACCACATTTCCAAGCTGGCCTCCAAAGCCAGTCGCCGACGACGGCATCCTCCGTCGTGCGAAGTCCTTCCTTGGCACA
This sequence comes from Myxine glutinosa, assembly GCF_964187855.1. Classification (NCBI taxonomy): domain Eukaryota; kingdom Metazoa; phylum Chordata; class Myxini; order Myxiniformes; family Myxinidae; genus Myxine; species Myxine glutinosa. Next base: position 273,816,373 of record NC_136261.1, read on the forward strand.
CCTGAGCTCCTCACCACATACAAGGCTTTCATCCGCAGCTCAATGGAGTACTGCTCTCCCCTCTGGGCTGGTGCTCCTGCCTCACACCGAGCTCGTCTTCACACTGTTGAAACCAAAGCGTTCAGAATCATTGGAATCTCCCGCGATGACACTATCTCCGAGGGCCTTTCACTCACTCACCGCAGGCAGGTTGGTGGTCTTTCCGTTTTCTACCGACTCCTCTCCGGCCTTGCTCCCCCAGCTCTCTCTGGGCTCTGTCCCCCAAATATTCCTGCAGGTCGCACAAGATCTGCCTGCAACCCTCTTATGGTTAAACTGCCAAAATCACGACTCTCTGCTCACCTTCACTCCTTCATTCCTCTTTTCTCCCGCCTCTGGATCAAACTCCCTCACTCTCTTCAATCCCACTCCTCCCTCCAGGTCTTTAAAACGGCTGTTCACCACCATCTCTCATCTTCCCCAATCCAAAACCTTGATCTTTTCTACCCCCGCTAATTTCACCCCAAATCCACTTTTTTGAGGTGCCGACTTCTTTCCTGGAAGTCCTTGGTGTCCTTGCGTTTTATACCTATCCTGCCTCCCCCCAGGCCCTCTCCCTCCCACACATCTCCCGATGTCCCTGCTCTCAAATGTTGTGTTTGTGTGCTTCCTCCCCTTCTCTCCCCATCTTGTCGACCGCTCCCCTTTTTATATACTTTGTTTGCTTGTTAGTTGATTTTTTGTTTGATAAATGTTAGCTCTTTCACGAGCCTCGACTCTGTATACAAAAAAAAACAAAAAAAAAACGAAAAAAAAAAACGAAAATGTGCCCTGGGAATGCACCCACCCCCACCCCAACCCCCATTGTAACATCATGTCCATGGGAATATCTTGTCTGATTAATGTCATTTAACATCTCACTTTATCGGAACACTTCATGGCCTAAAGTGGAAAATTGCTCGTGTATTTTAAATTAACAATTATACAATTTATTTCAGAAAATATCACACTTCGCATTTTTTTCCATTTATGCAATTTAAATTTCTTAAAACATAAGCAAGTCAGTTCTGACCTGGACTTTCGGGGGGGGGGGAGAATCTACTTGTACACCGAACAATATGGTATTATTTTCTTGCAAGACGATCTGACAAGTGAAATTGTACTTTGCACATGACCATCATGAACTTGGTAATGTTGACAGATCTCATTCCAGCTATAGCAAGATCAAAGATTGTCAAACAAGATTAAGTTAAGATGTCAGGAGAATCAATTTAATAATTTACTGATGTCACATGACCAAACACACCTTACAAGCATTTTGAGAGCAATGTTCTGCAACAAACATGGAAATTTTAAAAAACGTTCAATGTCAATATTATACCTGCAGTCATAAGAAAACATTCACTCAAGGCAATCTTCAGGGTTTTCTAAGAATGATAGTATTTTAAAAAATTATTCAAAACACACTGGCAGTTGGGATAACAAATTGATAATTAAAAAAAATCAAAAGATAAATGAAAAAATTAATTAGCTGGGTCCACCCAATCAAGATTGTGCAAATGTAATAGAGAGCTTTCAGTCATTGGTGACATCACAGCACCACATTACATGACTGGGAGGATAGCCTAGATGTGCATGCACTCGCCTGTGAGCTGTATAGCCTGGGTTCGAATCTCAAACCAGCTATAAACTGTCACCCTGGGGTTTCACACATGCAGGGCAACACATCAATGCAAATGCTGACCCAAGGAATGACATTACGCTGGGCGTCCAGTCTGCTGGCATTAAAGATCCCATGGTGTCCTTCACAATGATTAGGCAAGCTATCTATCATCAATACGCTGAACAAATTTCTAATTTCTGCTCTAACCTACAAAGGGGCCGAACCATCAGTGGGAATGTGCATAACCAACAAGAGGCCCACATCTAACCTACATCAGCAGCACAGCCACACCACCCAGCAAATGATGCTACCCACAGCAATGTGCTCCATACGAAAGAAGATCAGATCACAAAGGAATTACAGAATGCAATCATCAAAGAGACAGGAAAATAACCTTCAAGGGAAAAAATCCAATCTTTGCATCATATGAGGCAAATTAATTATGCACCATAAATCTTTTACATGATCATCTCATTCAGATAGCATCGTGCAGAATCACAACATCCATCAATACCAACTTCCTCGGGCAGGATAACACCAGCTCCAGCATCAAAAGAGGATAGGTGATGTTCCATTTACGAGTGACCCACTGATGACCTATTTTGTATCTACATCGTAATGTAAGAATGCCCTCATTGTTGCGATGCTGTTTCACAACTCCAAATCCGATTTTACACATACTTCCATGGTTTGTACTATAACCAGAAACAGTGCCTTCACTGCTTTTTCCTTGTGGGCACAAACATTTGCATGCAACAATGATAAGAAGTCACCTGACATTTTTTTCATGTGACACAATGTGCAATGCTGAAGGGGAGATGTAAAACTTGATTAAACCAAAGTAATAGTCATAAAGTGAATATATCCATCAATTCATCCAAACTCTGCTTCAAATGAATACTAGAGGAAACTTAAGTGCAAGTAGACGCACCATCTGAGTCATGTCCAGCGAGAGAATACAGCGTTTCTCCTCCAGGGGGCACTCAAGGGCATTTGAAACGCTCGTACCACCTGCGTGAAGCAGCAGGAGCCATAATGAGAGCCATAATGTGTTGCCACATCGGCAGTTTGAAACATTGCGAGAACATTACTACGATTTCACATCAGGATCAGCCAACATCTCAAAAATACTTGGTTATGCAGACAAAAGACTCAAATAATAAAATAAAAAATAGCTAAATATATTTCCTTATGACAGACAGTACCATACATTTTCTTCTTGCATTGTGCTGTTTCACAGCACCACTTGGTTGTATGCGACATAAGCGTGAAAGGTGCGAGGAGAGCTCGGCGGGTGAAGTACCAACCGAGAATAAAGGTGTGGAGGTTGAAAGAGGTGACGGTAAGGGAGGCATTAAAAGAGAGGCTGAGTAGGGTAGAGGATGATTTGGTTGAGCTTGAACGTGGTTGGATGTCAATGAAAGCTAGTCTGTTGGGAGCCGTTGGTGAGGTATGTGGATGGACAAAAGGACCACCGAGGCACTCGGAAACATGGTGGTGGGATGATGAAGTTGGAAAGAAGATTGACGAGAAGAGGAAGAAGTTCAAAGAGTGGCAGAAGGCGAAGGGTACGGGAGCAGAAAAAGCAGAGCATGAAAGTTATAAGGCAGCCAAGAAGGCTGCAAAGAAAGAGGTAGCAAAGGCGCAGGAGGCATGTCGGAAAATGTTCGGAGAACGCTTGGAATCGGAGGAGGGTCAGTGAGCGGTATTCAGGATTGCAAAGCAGATAGCGAAAGAGAGGTGTGATGTGATGGGGGTGAGCTGCTTGAAGGATGAAGTGGGACAAATCGTTGTGGACCCAGATGGAATTAAAGGAAGATGGATATGGAAAAACTGTTGAATGCAGAGAATGAATGGGATGGCAACATAGAGAGTAACCCAGTTTTAGGACCGGCAGAGAAGATAACCGAGAAGGAAGTTGAGGAAGCGATAAAAGCAATACAACAAACAACAACATGCATTTTAAGGCCATTTTCCCTGCTCGAGCGGGGGTTAGCCTTGCGGTCCCCATGACAATCTTCTCCATTTTGCCCTATTTTCTGCATCTCTCCTTGTTAACCCCCTTGCCCGCATTTCTTCTTCCACAATCTTTAGCCAAGTCTTTCTCAGTCTTCCCCGTCCTCTACTTCCTTCTACATTCATTTTCATCACTCTTCTCAACCAGTCACTTTCATCCTTCCTCAACACATGACGAAACCATCTCAACCTGTTCCTCTTCACAGCATCAATCACAGGCTCTATTCCCATCATCTTTCGCAATTCATCATTTGTCTTCCTCTCTGTCAACGATACGCCGCACATCCACCGAACCATTCGCATTTCCACCCTTTCCAGCCTTCGTTGCTGCTCTACGGCGGGAGTAATGCATTCGATCATGTCCGTCCGTGTGTGTGTGTGTGTGTGTGTGTGTGTGTGTGTGTGTTTTGCTGTCAATCCCCTACAGGTTACAATTTTAAACCAATATAATAGTACAAAATAAAATAGTACATAAATTAACAATAAAAGAAGCTAAAAAACAATTTAAAATACAATAAAAAGCAAATTAAAAATATATAAAAATGTACGTACAGTATACTGTACGTACGCACAGCTGCTGGTTCTCATTCAAAACAGAGGCGACGTACAGTATTCCTTTACTGTGTCTGTTAGCCATGGGTCCTCAGAAGGATAATGCTAGTGTTTCCAAGCGTAATGTGGTTACGATGGAAGATAAGTTAAATCTGATTAAAAGGTATGAAAAAGGTGAAAAGGTGTCGGTGATAACGCATAGACCTTATCGCGAATCGGAACCGCAATGCGTCATGGGATCGGAAAGGGGCAATAGCACCGCCAGCGGTCGCTGTCACTTTGACAGACTGCTTGTTTACCTTGACACACTACGTGATCCTTACCACTGTGATCAGCTCATGAGCCAGTATTTGCAAGCCAAGGACACCGTCGCAAAACTGAAAGCCACCATTGCAGTATGTAACAAGAAGCTTACTGTTTCGGACATAGCAAACTGTGATGAACTTGTGAAACTTTATACAGGTTTACCTAGTTATGACCTGTTTAAGTGGTTATTAGCAGAAGTATCCCCTCATGCACAGAACCTTCATTATTATAAGGGGAAATTATCAATGGAAGACAAGACCTGGCAAATAAACAATACTACAAAACTCGGAGTTAAGCGATCTCAATCTTTAGAGGATCAACTACTCATGACACTCATGAAGCTTCGGCGTAATCTTCGCGAGGAGGGCCTCGCATTTCGCTTTGGATTAGGACAAAGCACCGTCTCCCAAGTTTTGTTCGGAAGTGTACAGCCAATATAGGTCAAGACCTACTCTCAAGTGCCTTGTTGGTATTACACCTAGCGGAACAATTTCATACATTTCCAAACCTACAGGAGGAAACACGTCGGACAAAAAAATTGTAAAGATGACGAACATTGTAGACAAGTTCCAGCCCGGCGATATTTGTATGGCCGATCGAGGTTTCAACATTCAGGAACTGTTCTTGCAAAAGCAGGTTGTTTCTCTTCTCCAATGGGAACCCCCCTTTCCCTCAAATATTTCTTTAAATCGCTGGATTTTAATGCCAAAAAACGCTGAATTTCTTTCACATTAGCCATCTTCCTTTCCGTAAACACAGCGTCGATCGTAGACAGACGCTTCCTCTTCTGGGTTCGTGTTTACCTTTGCCCCCTTTTCGTTGAATGCAGAGAGAATATCTTGGATGATCCCATCATGCTTTGCGGTGGAGCGCCCTCTGTTGATATTTACCGATTCGCGATAAGGTCTATGCCTTAGGGCTGCCACGGTCGATGGTATCGACCATCATTCATGATAGGGAACGCATTCTGGCATACGTCACTGAAAAAGCGCCGCCGGCTAAGACTGCTAAAATGTGTGTTTGTGTTCAGAAGAGACGCCATGTTTAAGGTGAATAACATAGTCTTATTAATTTTATTTATTATTCTTTACAAATTCATTTATTAATTGTGTTCATTACTCATTAAAAAATATGACTAAAACGTGTTTTTAGTGTTCTTTAAGGTTTAGCGATAGATATAATACTTTCGCGAGTTATTTACTCTAGTTTTACGTGTTTGTCTTCATTTTAAGGCTTTTTTTTTTTTTTCTTCTAATATACAAGATCGAGGCTCGTGAAAGAGCTAAAAGGCATTACGCCCGGTTTACGTCAAGAACAGAGTTACGTCACGGCTTATGGAACCAATTAGACGTAGGCCGGGGTATTACTGTATGTATGTATATATGTATGTATGTATGTATGTATGTATATATATATACAGTATATATATATATATATATATATATATATATATATATATATATATATATATATATATATACGTATATATATATATATATATATATATATATATATATATATATATATATATATATATATATATATATATATATATCTATATCTATATATATATATATATATATATATCTATATATATATCTATATATATATATATATATATATATATACATACATATATACATATACATACATATATATATATATATATATATATATATATATATATATATATATATATATATATATATATATATATACATATATATATATATATATCTATCTACATACGAAAGCAGAGACTGACATAGTGGTATATATATATATATATATATATATATGAACGTACTAGTCTTTATGACATTCATGGCTGAGGTTCGAACAGACTTCTCAGTCTTGGACAAATGGATGGCTTAAACAGACTTTTCAGAAAAAGTTCAGCGTTGCCATGGTTTGCTTCATGGACCTGTTCAATGTACACCTGTCGAAAGATCAATGTTGGCACTTTGCAAACCGCACGGGTTTCAGCTTGCATGGTTCTTTGCCCCTATACACCATCTGCCTTGGTGTAAAGCATTCTTTGGAGACTATTCACTCCTCAACAATTCTGTATCCAAGGCCCTATGATCTTAGACGTTTCAACCGAAACACCCCTTCAAAACCATCCCCTTCGCAATTGTCTCACACCTTCTTTACTAATATTTTCTACTCCTGACACCAAGGACCGCTATAATTGCTGCATTACGGCCCATTTCAGGAAATTCGCCACAGCTCCTCAAAATGCCGTTAAGGAGGCCGGGAAACGGTGTCAGAGCTCGGCGGATGAACTTTTTACCTCTGCAAGGCGTAGCGTCGTCTCCCCATTTCTCCCAATGCCCTAGCCATGTCCCCATGACCCGCCAATGACCCAGACACCGTGAATACCCCGGCCGCAAGCCCCACCGTTCGCCTGACCCCTATCCCACCCGGCCACCGGCGGCGAGAGAATACGGGCCACATCCTCGATGCTTCGTCTTGTTTGTTTTGTCGTTTTGCACATCAATCCAATCGCCCGGTCAGTGAAGGGTTTCAGTCTACAGCACTTATCTATTTGAACCTTCATCAATTCCAAAAAATATAGTGCCTCAAGATCTACAACAATGTTCGTTTCGTTTGTGGATTTTTGATATCTGGAAATAAATTCCTCACCGTGTGCTTGACAAGGACGAGCACAAGTGGAATGCTATATGCCATGACCCAATTTGAATAAAATTATCTTGGAATGACCATTTCCAATGGCGCAGATTTTGAGGTTGCACGGTCGTCACTTCCGAAATGAAATCCCACTATTTCAATGGAAGCTGGAGGGCAAAATTAAAATTATGGTTATATTTTGTCGAGCAAAGCAAATTTGCATCGAGTGCTTTGAAAGTGCGATTCATCCAATCCTGGTCACTTTGGAACACGAAATTCGTTTCAACACAAGGATCTCTGTGGGAAAATATGAGGAACAATCTGTGGGAAAACAGAACATTGTGATTTGATGCTGTGATTGTGATTGTGATTGTGATTGATGTGATTGATGCTGTGAAGAGGAACAGGTTGAGATGGTTTGGTCATGTGTTGAGGAAGGATGAAAGTGACTGGTTGAGAAGAGTGATGGAAATGAATGTAGAAGGAAGTAGAGGACGGGGAAGACCGAGAAAGACTTGGCTAAAGATGGTGGAAGAAGAAATGCGGGCAAGGGGGTTAACAAGGGGAGATGCAGAAAATAGGGCAAAATGGAGAAGATTGTCATGGGGACCGCAAGGCTAACCCCCGCTCTAGCAGGGAAAATGGCCTTAAAATGCCTGTTGTGTGTTGTTGTTGTAATCTGTGGGAAAATATGAGGAACACTCTGTGGGAAAATATGAGGAACAATCTGTGGGAAAATATGAGGAACACTCTGTGGGAAAATATGAGGAACACTCTGTGGGAAAATATGAGGAACACTCTGTGGGAAAATATGAGGAACACTCTGTGGGAAAATATGAGGAACACTCTGTGGGAAAATATGAGGAACACTCTGTGGGAAAATATGAGGAACACTCTGTGGGAAAATATGAGGAACACTGTGGGAAAATATGAGGAACACTCTGTGGGAAAATATGAGGAACACTCTGTGGGAAAATATGAGGAACACTCTGTGGGAAAATATGAGGAACACTCTGTGGGAAAATATGAGGAACACTCTGTGGGAAAATATGAGGAACACTCTGTGGGAAAATATGAGGAACACTCTGTGGGAAAATATGAGGAACACTCTGTGGGAAAATATGAGGAACACTCTGTGGGAAAATATGAGGAACACTCTGTGGGAAAATATGAGGAACACTCTGTGGGAAAATATGAGGAACACTCTGTGGGAAAATATGAGGAACACTCTGTGGGAAAATATGAGGAACACTCTGTGGGAAAATATGAGGAACACTCTGTGGGAAAATATGAGGAACACTCTGTGGGAAAATATGAGGAACACTCTGTGGGAAAATATGAGGAACACTCTGTGGGAAAATATGAGGAACACTCTGTGGGAAAATATGAGGAACAATCTGTGGGAAAATATGAGAAACACTCTGTGGGAAAATATGAGGAACACTGTGGGAAAATATGAGGAACACTGTGGGAAAATATGAGGAACACTGTGGGAAAATATGAGGAACACCTCTTGATGCGAAAAAAAAACAAAGATGGAGGCTGGTGGGGGGATAAGACCTTCCCAAAACAGCACTTGGCTCCTACCAAAGGTTCACACAACCCTCTACTTAATGTAGGCAATTGCGTGTCATTAGCAAAACACGCCCGTGTGCCATAAACATCTACAACGGCACATACGAGCAGAAAGGCCACTCTCCCTCATAATGTAATTGAGTATAGATCTCCCATACTTGCATGATTGACTTGCCAAGAATTAGCATAGTGGTGATCAAGGCAAAAGTTAATTAACACAAATTCCCTCATAACTCATTTTCATGCGCCGATTTACGAGAATGTCAATGAGGGGAAAACCAGGAGCTCCTCCACCGCGCTGACGTTCGTGTCGAGGTTGGGGACACGACGTAAATGTTTGAGGTAAAAAATAAATAAAATTTTTTATATGCTCGTGCGGAATCCAACATCCGCAACACCTGTCAGAATTAATTTCAGCCGGATCGCCTCGAGAACATCAAAGAGCTATGCACAGAGCCGAGTCAATTAAAATACTTTCTTCCGCATGACGTTGAATATTAGTCGGCCATATAAACCGCGGCTCAAACCATACATCTCGCCGCCTTTGTCGTCATAAATGTCACCGCGTTGGGGTTGCTCCAGCGCTTGACATATGGTTTCAATCACGACTCGCAGCCACGGTGACCAAAAAAAATCGAGATGCCGACGGCCTTAGCCACAATGGCGGCATACGCACGATATGCAATCCGTAGTTCCACCATGGGGGGAATGTGACTGCCTCACGATAACACCGAAGATTTCAGAACCCCCCCAAAAAGCAACACCAGCGGCTTAGACAACAGTCGACGAGGACTCGCGACCCCGCAGCAAGAATGGTGATACTCAGTGGTGAAGAAGCGCAAGATGGGAAAGTATCACGAATGCGGGTACAGTGTGACAGCTTGAGAGGTAGATTGCGGAAAGAAGGTTGTTGTGAGGGTTCAATCTTGTCTGATCGGGCTTTCCGCTTTGCGGGGAATGGAGAAAAAAATTCATAGTTCACCTCGTACAGTCGGGCACAGGGCTGCGATGCAAATCAAATCTGGACGTGGAAGCACCATTTTCAGGTTACATCGAATGCATTAACCCTTTGCCTTTTGAGTTAACAGGAGCAATTAAATGACAAACAGAATACCATTTGTCATTCATGTTAGCAAACACATATTGTACCAGGATTAAATTAAGAATTCAGCCCACTGGCTGTATCATTACTGAGTGCTACTGATTTAATGCTCCCTGCATGGCTGTGCCGCTCATGCAGTGCCCCTGCACATTATGACAAGAATTTCCAATTTGGCTGGGGTACCAGAGACAATTATTGCCTACACATTCACAGAATACCATGAAAACCATTGATGATACAATTTGTTACATGGATGGGTGTAGGCCTCATGAGTATTTAAAAGCAATGACTCTAAGGTCCCAATAAGGCTAGATGTTTCACATGATAAAAAAAAACAAAATAGAAAATTTACAAAATGGTGGCATTGGCACTCAGATAATTATGGTGAGAGTTTCTATCAATCTTTGTCAACAAGGGGCGTGGAGGGGTGTTAAAAGGCATGATGGTGAAAAAAATGTAATTGCTGGCAATATTCATAGAGGACGAGTGACAGACAGAGTCGATGAAGCAGACAGAGTCGGTGAAAGAGTAGCAGACAGAGTCGGTGAAAGAGTAGGTGAAAGAGTAGCAGACATAGTAGGTGAAAAGTAGCAGACAGAGTCGGTGAAAGAGTAGCAGACAGAGTCGGTGAAAGAGTAGCAGACATAGTTGGTGAAAAGTAGCAGACAGAGTCGGTGAAAGAGTAGCAGACAGAGTAGGTGAAAGAGTAGCAGACATAGTTGGTGAAAAGTAGCAGACAGAGTCGGTGAAAGAGTAGCAGACATAGTAGGTGAAAAGTAGCAGACAGAGTCGGTGAAAGAGTAGCAGACAGAGTCGGTGAAAGAGTATCAGACAGAGTCGGTGAAAGAGTAGCAGACAGAGTCGGTGAAAGAGTAGGTGAAAGAGTAGCAGACATAGTAGGTGAAAAGTAGCAGACAGAGTCGGTGAAAGAGTAGCAGACAGAGTCGGTGAAAGAGTAGCAGACAGAGTCGGTGAAAGAGTAGCAGACATAGTAGGTGAAAGATTAGCAGACAGAGTAGATGAAAGAGTAGCAGACAAGGCAGATGAAAGAGTAGAAGACAAAGTCGATGAAAGAGTAGCAGACAAAGTCGATGAAAGAGTAGCAGACAAAGTCGATGAAAGAGTAGCAGACAGAGTAGGAGAAAGAGTAGCAGACAGAGTCGGTGAAAGAGTAGCAGACAGAGTCGGTGAAAGAGTAGCAGACAAGGCAGATGAAAGAGTAACAGACAAGGTAGATGAAAAAGTAGCAGACAGAGTAGGAGAAAGAGTAGCAGACAGAGTAGGTGACAGAGAGTAGGTGACAGAGAGTAGGTGACAGAGAGTAGGTGACAGAGAGTAGGTGACAGAGAGAGGTGACAGAGAGTACGTGACAGAGAGTACGTGACAGAGAGTACGTGACAGAGAGTACGTGACAGAGAGTACGTGACAGAGAGTACGTGACAGAGAGTAGGTGACAGAGAGTAGGTGACAGAGAGTAGGTGACAGAGAGTAGGTGACAGAGAGAGGTGACCGAGAGGTGACAGAGAGAGGTGACAGAGAGAGGTGACAGAGAGTAGGTGACAGAGAGTAGGTGACAGAGAGTAGGTGACAGAGAGAGTGTAACAGAGAGAGGTAACAGAGAGAAGTGACAGAGAGGGGTGACAGAGAGAGGTGACAGAGAGAGGTGACAGAGAGAGGTGACAGAGAGAGGTAACAGAGAGAGTTGACAGAGAGAGGTGACAGAGAGAGGTGACAGAGAGAGGTGACAGAGAGTAGGTGACAGAGAGTAGGTGACAGAGAGAGGTGACAGAGAGAGGTGACAGAGAGTAGGTGACAGAGAGTAGGTGACAGAGAGAGTGTAACAGAGAGAGGTAACAGAGAGAAGTGACAGAGAGGTGACAGAGAGGTGACACAGAGAGGTGACAGAGAGAGGTAACAGAGAGAGGTGACAGAGAGAGGTGACAGAGAGAGGTGACAGAGAGAGGTGACAGAGAGAGGTGACAGAGAGAGGTGACAGAGAGTAGGTGACAGAGAGAGGTGACAGAGAGTAGGTGACAGAAAGTAGGTGACAGAAAGTAGGTGACAGAGGAGCAGGCTGACAAAGTGGTGTAGATGGACAAATCAGGGCAGACAACGCTTCAGACGGACAAAGTCGCAGACAAACAAAGCTGCAGAGAAACAGAGCTGCAGACAAACAGAGCTGAAAGCAAACAGAGCTGCAGACAGACAGAGCTTCAGACAGATAGAGCTTCAGACAGATAGAGCTTCAGACAGACAGAGCGTCAGACAGACAAAGCTTCAGACAAATAGAGCTGCAGACAGGCAAAGCTGCAGACAGGCAAAGCTGCAGACAGACAAAGCTTCAGACAAATAGAGCTGCAGTCAGGCAAAGCTGCAGCCAGGCAAAGCTGCAGACAGGCAAAGCTGCAGACAAGCAAAGTGGCAGACTGAAAAGTGGCAGACAGACAAAGCGGCAGACAGACAAAGCAGCAGACAGACAAAGCAGCTGACAAATAAAGCTGCAGACAAATAAAGCTGCAGACAGACAACCCTGCAGACAAATAAAGCTGCAGACAAATAAAGCTGCAGACAAATAAAGCTGCAGACAGACAAAGCTGCCGACAGACAAAACGGCAGACTTACAAAGCTGCAGACAGCAGCTCAAATTGTCATCTTTAATCAGACATGCACATCAGGGAATACTTATGAGTAGAGTTTGAGATCTTACCTCCAAACGGAATGATGCATACATTGTGAGTCACAGCCAAGCTCACAATCTTAAGGACATCTTCGTGGCTACCTGTAGTAAAAAAATAATCATGGTTGACCCTTTGCATAAACAACAACCAAAGCCATGATATGCACATTTAAACAACACATTAAAATCCAAATAAACCAATTAAAAGACGCCTCTCTGGATGGAGTGTCAACATTTTACTTACTTTTCCATTCAAGTTTCCCACACAGTATACCCAAAGGGGTAAAATCGACTTTTAGGTGGCTAAAGCATAAAAAGTGATGACGATCCCATATGTTGTCACGCGTTGCCAAAGGGCGACTTTTTTCAGTGGAATTGGCTGCATCTTGCCTTCAAATGTGTGTTGGTCATACACATCATTAAAAAGAATGCCATCTCCTTTTACATTGCCATTTTCACCCAAAACACTTTCTGCATAATAAATAAATAAAAAACACACAAAACAGTACTTCCTCTTGAACTTTCATCACCTAAGTATCTCAATAGTAATTCTTCTGAGATTACAGCAACAGTCAATAAGTGAAGAAAAGCGAGTAATTTACATGTGACATAATTCCCAGGAATCAAGCTCGTCTGGCCGCTTAATGTAAATAATCTTCTTCTTTCGAATGCAGCACAAAGCTGTGGGGTATCATTGGCTGAGGATATGGATGCACCGCTGATGCAATTCCCCCTGCTGGGTATGGCAGGAATTTGGAATTTGAGCATGGTGGCGGCAATAGCTCATCTAACTCTTGGCGGAGACACCGTGGGATCTTTATGCTCCATCAAAGAATGCCAGCAGACGGGACGCCCGTTTAACATCCATCTGAGAGATGGCACACGTATTTATGAATTGCACTGCCTGAGAAACACTGCAATGACAGTTTATAGCTGGGTCAAGATTCAAACCCAGGATAGACAGCTTATAGGTGTACTATGTACTGCCACTGTTGTCTTTTCAACCAATTTGTAAGCTCACCTGCATGGGAAACTTCATATTGCAAATTAAAATCTAGAAAGCGCAATCAGAGATTGCAAACCTTCACCAGGATGTATTTTCAGTGGTTTTTAAGGCTTTTGTGTTAAAACAAATATGGCGGCCCAAACACGTGACCGATGACGTCATCATTTTTTTTTTTCTCCACTAATTTATTCCTAGATTATGCTCAAGAAATGTAATCATGATCGATGAAGTTTTGTACTTGTCGAATTATGACGTCATAATGGAGGCACCTATGACATCATCATTAACATATTTTATTCCACATGGAGAGTTCTGCACAATGAGCCATGTCTCAATTTTTTCTTTGCAGCACTTCCAGTGATATAGAGGTGCAAATGTTTTCGGTTTTTACAAGATGGCGGCCAAACCACGTGACCGATGACGTCATAATTATCATTTTTTTTCTCCACCAATTCATGCCTACATGACACTCACGAAATTTCATCTTGATAGGATTAAGTTTTGTACTTGTCGAATTATGACGTCATAATGGAGGCATCTATGACATCATCACCATATTTTATTCCCCATGGAGAGTTCTTTACAATGAGCCATGTCTCGATTTTTTCTATTCGGCGCTTTTGGAAATATGGAGGTGCAAAGTTTTTCGTTTTTTCCAAGATGGCGGCCGAACCACGTGATCTATGACGTCATACTTATCATTAAAAAAATTATACAGGTGGAGTTGCACCTATGGTGAAAATTTCCTGTCAATCGGACCAACGGTTGCAGAGAAAATCATATTTATTCAGTGCGGACAAACAGACAGACAAATTGTCTCGAATGCAATACCCTCTCCTCAACACAACAACAACATGCATTTTAAGGCCATGTTCCCTGCTAGAGCGGGGGTTAGCCTTGCGGTCCCCATGACAATCTTCTCCATTTTGCCCTATTTTCTGCATCTCTCCTTGTTAACCCCCTTGCCCGCATTTCTTCTTCCACCATCTTTAGCCAAGTCTTTCTCGGTCTTCCCCGTCCTCTACTTCCTTCAACATTAACTTCCATCACTCTTCTCAACCAGTCACTTTCATCCTTCCTCAATACATGACCAAGTCATCTCAACCTGTTCCTCTTCACAGCATCAATCACAGGCAATATTCCCATCATCTTTCGCAATTCATCATTTGTCTTCCTCTCTCTCAACGATACTCCGCACATCCATCGAACCATTCGCATTTCCACCCTTTCCATCCTTCGTTGCTGCTCTACGTTCATTACCCATGACTCGCTCCCATAAATCATAACACTTCTCACACATGCAGCATACACCTTTCCCTTCAGCTTCAGCGACACTCTCCTCCTCATCAGCACGCCACTCAGTTCCCGAAACTTCTTCCATGCACATCTCACTCGAGCAACCGTTGCCGAGTCTGATCCACCTTCTCCATTCAGCATTTCTCCGAGGTAGCAAAATGTTTTCACACCTTCCAGCTTCACGCCGTCTCCAAGATCCAACTCAACATTTCCTCCATCTGCAGCTCCCTCTGTGCACACCTTACATTTGAATGTAGCTGCCACACTGGTTAATGACCCTCTCAGACCACTACATTTTTGATGAACCCACTCAGCACACATTGTACATTGAATGGAGTTCACTCCGACACCCTTCCTGCACACAGCACACGGCCACTTCCCAGTTCTTTCCACCTCACCACATGCTTTACCACTTGCCATCACCTTTGTCTTTCCGATATTCACCTTCAGACCTTTTGTCTCCATACATTCCTTCCACTTGTTCATCTTTTCCTTCAGTCCATCCATACTTTCCGCAATCAACACCAGATCATCTGCATACAACAACTCCCACGGTAAACCCTCCTTTAGGGTCTGAGCCAGCACCTCCATCACAGCTACAAATAGTAGTGGACTTAGTACCGACCCCTGATGCACTCCCACCTTCACCTCAAACTCACCACTGTTCCCGTCCTTCGTCCTTACAGCTGTGCGTGCTCTTTTGTACATTGCCATCACTACTCTGATCAACCATTCCTCCACTCCTAACTTCCTCAATGCCCATGTCAATACTTTGCGTGGAACCCTATCGAATGCTTTCTCCAGATCAACAAACCCAAAAACAACTTCTTCCTCTTATCCATGTACTTCTCCTGCAACTGCCTCACAATGAAAAGCGCATCTGTCGTTCCTCTTCCTGGCATAAATCCAAACTGCATTTCGTCGATCTTCACTTTCTTCCTTATCCTCCTCTCCAACACCCTTTCCAATACCTTCATTCCATGCTCCAATAACTTTATCGCTCGGTACGAGCCACACTCCATAGGGTCACCTTTCCCCTTGTATAGAGGGACGAGGGTACTCAGTTCCCAATCCACTGGAATGCGGCCTTCTTTCACCACCAGATTACAGATCTCTGTCATTCTCTTCACACCCCAACTTCCTGCTGCCTTCAACATATCTCCCACAACTCCCGTCGGCCCTCCCGCTTTTCCACGGCTCCTCAGGTAATTCTCAGGCTCAGGTCGGCTCCTCAGGCGAGGGTAATTATTCAGCAAGATAGTGGAAAATATAAAATATCTAAAATTACTGAATGCAAGATTCATAAACTCTGTTACTCACAGGGCCATACAACTAGGTCCGGAATTCTTCCAAACTTCCCTCCTCCTCGCAGAGCAAAGATCTCATGCAGGCAATGTCCTGAATGATAAAAAACATGCTGTTATTAAATTAAGAAAATGCCTGTTAAATGTGTTATATCACCAAGCAAGACCGCTCTAGAAAGATAAAGAAACAGGGAGGAAAAAAAACCAAAAAAAAAAACCAGGAAAACCATTGGGTTTTCCCCCCTTGTGGAGGGACCACAAGGCAATTCCAAAATGTCAACGCTTTCAGACAGAGACATCTACTGAGAAAGGTATAAGTATAAAGAGACTTAAATGACAAAGTTCACGAGATACCAAAGAAAGTTTCAATCACAATCCCACATTCAATATTAGTCTGGGGATTGTGCAGACGTCTAAATATGCGATCAAATAATTCAGCCTCACCATGAGCACGGAATAGACGATCTTCGGCATCCAGAGAGTGCGCAATCTTCGTCTCCTTTAGGTCATGTAGAAACCCAGCGTTTTGTACTGGTGGTGGTATATACTCCGGGTTTAGGTGCGGCTGCAACCTCACAATGAATCAAAGTCAATTCGTCAATAAATAGACAATTAAATAAAGAAATAACTGCAACAGTGCAAAGATGGCACTAATATTTAATCATTCACCACTGAGGATCATTATCTGAATATGAAACATGCGTGTTGGAATATCATGTGCAACAATAATTTGTAAATCATGGCTGAAATATTCTTATTTTTTATCTAGAAATATCTACAATTTGCTGCATTGGGTTTAATGTCTTGTCACCCCCAATTCTGACCTATGATCTTTATTACCCACATTAGCCTTTCCTGGGCTGACAGAATGACCTAGAGGTACACACACTCGCCTCTAAGCTGTGTAGCCTGGGTTTGAATCCCAACCCAGCTAAAAACTGTCAGTTCAGTGTTTCATAGGCAGGGCGATTCATCAATGTTTGTGACATCCCTTAGATAGACGTTAAACCGGCGTCTCATCTGACAGCATCCGTTGGTGGACGTTGAAGATCCCATGGTGTTTTTCGCGAAAAGGAGGCACGCTATTGCCGGCACCATGAACAAATTCCAACTTATTGCCCTAACAAGCAGAGGGCATTGCATCAGCGGCAAACCTGTGCCCTCAGCCAATTATGCTACCCCACAGCCTTGCGCTGCATACGAATGAAGAAGAAGCCTTTCATAACTAAACCATCTTGTCAGTTTCAGTGTTTCCTCCCCTCAACCCCTTACTCTTCTCCTGTTCGCTCATTCCTTGATGTTTGTCCCACTGTTGGTTCGACCTTGCTCTGAAATGAGCCTCATTCCTGTAAAAATAATAATCATACTAAAATATGTAATTTGGTGTCTGTCTGTCTGTCTGACTGACTACAATACATCCGGTCGTTACTTATCTAATCTCAACGAAACTTGACAGGAGGACTAAGGGTCACACAATGGAGGTTGTAGTGACTTACTCCACCCGCCTTGGGAAAAATTCGTGTTAAGATAGCTTGTGACATTTTCCAAGGCCGCCACTAATTACAAAATAACAACACTAATGATAACAGCATAATATGAATGTTTTTACAAAACAATATTAATAATAATAATATCCCTCCTCCCCAAGGGGTTTTCCTCCTTGAACAAATGCCTAATGTGTAAAAATAGCTTATTGTGCCGTTTTTTGTGGGCAACCCTACCAGAAGTAAACTAGAACGACACTCTTCGACGTCACGACGTCGACCGATATGCCTCCGCCCACATAATTACATCATTATAATACTTGTACCAAGTTTGCTTTAAATACATTCAGCTGTTCTCAAGTTATCACATTTTTAGGTATGGATTTTTCGAAGTATTTTTCGTTTTAGGTAAGGACATGACCTCTGACCTTTGATCTCTTGACCCCAAAATGTAATTAGTTCATGTTTACATCATCATACATACCTGTACCAAGTTTTAATTTAAATCCCTTCAGCTGTTCACAAGTTATCACATTTTTACCTGACATGACCTCTGACCTTTGGCTTTTGACCTTGGGACCCCAAAATCGAATCAGTTAATCTTTACATCATTATACATATCTGTACCAAGTTTGAATTAGATCCCTTTAGCCGTTCTCAAGTTATAGACTGATAACAGACTTTGACATTTGACCTCATAAACCCCCAAAATCTATTCACTTGATCTTTACATCATTATAATACCTCCACCAAGTTTGAATTAGATCACTTCAGCCGTTCTCAAGTTATAGACCGATAACAGACTTTGACATTTGACCTCATAAACCCCCAAAATCTAATCACTTGATCTTTACATCATTATAATACCTCTACCAAGTTTGAATTAGATCACTTCAGCTGTTCTCAAGTTATAGACCAATAACAGACTTTGACATTTGACCTCATAAACCCCCAAAATCTAATCACTTGATCTTTACATCATTATAATACCTCCACCAAGTTTGAATTAGATCACTTCAGCCATTCTCAAGTTATCACGGTCACAAAATCCTATCACGGACGGACGGACTGACAGCTGGACGGACAACCGGAAAACATAATGCCTCCGGTGACTTCGTCAACGGAGGCATACAAATATTATAAACCACAAACACGTACAATTACCTTTTGAAACAGTCGCTACTGCTATTTAACACGAATCTGGAAGGGAGGAAGGTGTGTTCAGTTACCAGGCAGCTAACTAGCGCTTGTCAAGCCGGCCGTTCCTTATGACCTGTTTCAAATGGAGTGCTTTCTCGAATGCTGCAACCAATTGGCGAGCTCTCTACAAGAAGCTTGGTAACTGAACACACCTCTTTTGTGATTTTGGGAAGTTTATAGGCAGGGATGGAGTGGGGGGGCTTGCGGATGAGAGTAAAACTGTTCACGATATTTTCCTTTAAAGCAAATTGCTTATGATAGGTCTATCGTTCATCATGAGCAGTTTGCTCTATAATGGGGTTTATATTCATTTATATTTATGTGAATACATTTTTCTCAAGAAATGAAGCATTTAATCAATATATCTGATAAAATTAAAGTCCCGTTTAAAAAGTAGAATAAAGTGCACCATCTTTCCATGCAACACGACCACCGAAGCTACACTCATCACATCAATGTGTTAATCATCTTTTCCCTCAAAACTCACACGTAAACAGATAGCTAGGTATATAACAACATAGATACATAGAGATAATAGATAGATAGATAGACAATTCGGTTCAGTGGATCGTCTCGACCATGCTTTTGATGTGTTCATCAACCCCGACTTGGTAAACCACACCCTTCTGTCTCGTATGTACACACAGACCCATGACATGGCTGATGCTATGACATCATATGTCTTTTTTTTTCTTTTTTTTGTATTCAAGATCGAGGCTCGTGATCAAGTAGCATGCTCAAAAAATCACAATTTTTTTTTACATTAGCTAATGCGGTAGAATTCGAACGTTAGATAAAGTGTAAGATGTTCGTGGGAGGTAGGGTGAGAAAAGAAAATCAAAGAAACAAGCAAATACATCTGTCGTCCACAAGGAATGTGAGGGAAATACTAAATGACTGTTTTATTATATTTGTTTACAACCGACAAAATTATTTGTTTAAGTCATAAAGTTGACGTATAGCACAATATCAGTGATGTTCATCAACTCCAAATGACAGTGTCCGATTAATACGATTATCCAAGTGTCGTTATTGCTTCTTTATAAAACTGAATCATACTCTGTCACACAATGTGAAACAAATTCATAAGATAGTCTCATGCTGGGTATGGGTAGTCAAAGCCAATACCGTTGATTTGAATGAGAAAAACAACCGCTCATGAATCAACGATCACTTCAGTTTTGTCCCACTCCCCTCCAAAAAGGTCTAAGACAGAGGACATTAAAATGAGCTCCGAACACCCGACTGACCGACTGATCATCTGCTCATATCCTTTTGTGTACAAGATATTTCAAAAACCATTGAATGCTTAGCTTACAAATTGCAGATATCTATTCCTCATGACATTATCTCAACCTGATTAGATCATGCCTGTGATTGGCTAAATTATGTTGCCACGACAACCATCTCGGTAACTTGCCTTGTGTTCGAGATATTTCAAAAGCCGTTTAAGATTTGCCTTTCATATTAAACAGACCTCTTCCTCATACCACCCAAAAGGCAGGGGATCTAGAGCATCAGCTCCTTGTTTATGTTGTGATGAAGATGGAGCAAAATAAATAGTCATACACAGTTATATATCATTGGTGGCATATGATCTATGACACAGGTGACAGTCAGCCGTTTGGATATTAAGATCTGACTTAGTAGTGTCCCATCCTGTATTTCATAAATCCAAAATGTTTCAAACTGATTAACTGTTGTTTAAAAAACAAAACAAAACCAGGATTCATGTGGATTTACTTATTTTCATTCTGATTTTTCTCATTTCTGTCATTGCGTAATGCCACTAGTGTACACAAAATATACAGTCATTGACTGTCTTTGGTCAATATTAGCTAATCAAGTAGCATGTTTTATAACTACACAAGCAAAATATATCAAAATATTTAAATTCATCGATCATGGAAAATTACAATCAATTACCAAGTTGAATGTAAAAAGTAACCAATCATTGACGTCAATTAATTGGAACAGCACAACTATGCTCAGTCTCCAGGTAAGAAATTCAGGCATTTCTGGCATAAAAAAAACAACTTAGCATTCCTCAAAGTTAACGCCACAAATATTTTCCAAACATGACATAGCGTTCAACATGTTTTATGGATAAACAACAGCAAGCCAAAGGGCTCGTCACACGTGGTGAGATTCATGGAATGTGGCAGCAGATATTTCTGTCACACACTGTGATCTATTAGCTATAACAGCACGATCATCAAACCAGAAACATCTGTAAAGGAGGTGGTATCGACCATAACATGAAATTCTTGTAGGTATGACCACCTATTTTTTCCGAGATGACGCAAAATCAGCTCCAATGATGCAAAATTGAACTTGGAACACCAGGCATGATAGCACACTCACTTTCGTGCCGTATAGTCTGGGTTTGACTCTCGACTGACTATAAACTGGTGTTTTGCAGGCAGGGCTTTGCATCATTGAGTACGCCGTCTGATGAATGGAATGACAAGCTGGGGACCCATCTGCCAGCAATGTTTCCTACTGATGGATATAAAAGACCCCACAGTGCAATCTTTTGCAACAAGTAGGCGATTGGCACTGGCATGCTGGTCAAATTCCAATTTTTATCTGCCCTGGCTATCACCGTGAAGGCAACGGCAAACCACCGATTATAATTCTTGCCACGAGACTGCTTTGGCAACACCAGTCCTCAGGCAGACCAATGTAGAAAGATTGAGTGAATACAAGTGGACAGAGCTCATTGGAGGTCGACAGAAACCCAATGGCGGAATTATCCACCTCACAGAGAAAAGCACCTTCGAGTTGTCAAATCAAGAAATGTCTCAACAATCATACAACAAGGATACACGATGACTCTCAGCTGCCCTCCGCTAATTAAGCAACATTATAAACACAACCATTAAACCGACTTACTGGCTTCACCAAAGAGTTAATCTTTCAACAGGATAATGCATCACCACATCATGGTTGCGGCACTATCAAAATATTTCAAGCTACATGGATGTATTCAACTTCTGTGGTTGCTGTTGCTTTACAATGAGCAATTGGGTGAAATAAAAAAGTAATAGTTCAGCCTAAATCTTCTGTTGAAAATGTTTTTATATACATTCTTGTGCAATCCTCCAAGATTGTGCTGAATAAATGTCAACTTATGTCAAGTGAGGCAATGCAAAGAAAAATAAAAAATTAAAAAAAGTAAAGTTTGAGGTACAATTAGTACAAAAACAATTCAAAAGGAAACAAATATGTGAACAAACAGCACTATCGCCACTGTTTTTCATCGTATAATTACAAAACTGTTGCAACTGGGCAAACGAATGGAGGAAAAAAAATAATGACAACTTTCAGCAGTGAGCCCAGATACTGGTGGGTATCATTTGCCTCCAGTTTCTCAACAGAACTTGACGATGTAAGAACATTGTACACAAGAGGGCGCACAAACTCCATTACTAAATTTACGGTAGGCGTGCATTGAACAGCCCAGAACAGTCATCGTCAAAGAAAATGTCGACACAGCATCAACTGCACAATAGTTTATCTCATGAAACACTAAAAATATAAACTTCAAGTATTAAATAAAGTTAAAACGAGAATGTTGAAGAAAGGACCATTGAAGAGGAGGAAAAGGTGAAGAGATCAGAATGGAGGTAATCAACAAGTGCATAAAGATGTGGGCTCAAAAAAAAGAGGTTGGAATTAAAAAGGAAACCTAAAAAAGAAGAAATGTCAGGGGAGGAAAACTTCGAGGGGTGCAGAGGATAAGGGGATGAGAAGGGGTTTATGAGTACTGTATAGTCATGGCCTTGTGGTGAAAACACCAGAAAAGCATCCTGAGGTTGTGGCTTCAAATAACCAAAAGGCATATTTTAATACTATAGAGATTTTGGACCGAGAGCTAAACTTCGGAGAAAGATCATTGTCCGACAGGATTGATGTTAAAAAAACGCAGCTCGTGTCCCAGTCCATGCGATACCAGTCCAGTTTGTGGTTCAGTCAATGCCACTTGAGATGGGCACCAAAATGCTGCTCGGGGAAAGACATTGCCACTAAAATTTGTTTCACCACGTGTGTGTGTGTTATATATTTTTAATTTATTGTTCCGTTTTCCAGCAGCAGAAAAGCCTTTTGATCCAACACAGCAATTTCCCAATGTCATTCCCCACCCGCAGATTGTTAGGGATCTATAACATTCGAGTTCGAGTTCGAGTTCGATAGTAATTAGAACGACACTAATGCGGCTGCGGTGACAGAGCCCTCCCTACTCCACCACGGCAATCCATTTTGCCTCTCATTTTAAAACGACCATTTTTGTTTTTTTAATTATAGACCAGTTTTCTACATATCTTCTATTAAAAACATAATGAAGCTGCATGCATATAGAAGCCTTAAAAACCAATTGACTGGAGAGCTGGCTGGACTCCACCCACAATTGTTAGGGAGAAAACAATGTTTCCACCATGTTGACTTTCTGGTAAGCCAAATAAGACTCCCAAAGTCCCATATTCACAATTTGAATTACCCAAGCTATACAACAATATAAAACTATAACTACTTATGTCCACATATTTATATATATATATATATATATATATATATATATATATATATATATATATATATATATATATATATATATCAACAACAACAACAACAACAACAAAAACAAAAACAATATACAGTATATATATATAAAAAAGCAAAATGTCCGTTTTTTCTTTGTTTCTTTGTGAACCTACTCTTCTGAGCTCGCATGGTTAATCGGCATGAAACTTTATAGGATAACATCTTTTACCACCCTGCACCTAAATAGGGGTTTTAAAACAGTTATTTTCTCACAATTCATAACTTAAAACCATCCGAGCCACCACCTGTCGCCATGATCTCTGAGGGTCGATCCACATATTCAAACTAGTCAGGCAGCTTAGCAGCATATTTATCGAAAATGGGGAACGGCTTGACAAAAGCGCCATTTTTATTTTGGTGCTCCATTAGACCATATACAATAGATTTAGGACCGGAGGCAAGAAATATACAGTGCTCTTCACCTTTTTATTGGACAAAAACCAAGGACAAAAACCAATTATGTATATATTTTCAACAAGGAGGCTAACTTTTATTTCATTACATGCAGTGTTATTTGTAAAACTTATGCATGCCTGCATAATAAATCTTATGCTTCCATGTAATAATAATTAGTAATATAATACCGAGTGTTTATACAAATGTGTTGTACTTGTGACTCGCACACCTCTCATATATCTAACATGTACACAACTACAAGGATGTAATTGTAATGACAATATAGCTTTAGAACAGACAACATGTTGTTCAAGGTAATTTGTCCAGCAATTTATGTATTTACGATTTTAGTCTAACCCCAATAGCTGATGATTTATTTGCATAAATGTATTGCTCTATATTATGCTGTGCGAGTCGTATTTGCGCAAAAGTCAAACACTGTATATGTCTTGCCTCAGGTCCTAATTCTATTGCATATGGTCCAATGAACCACGAAAATAAAAATGGTACTTTTGTAAAGTCATTCCCCCAAAAATTGCTAAGCTGCCTAACTAAACCTTTATTTTAAAAAGCCCAATTTTTTATCGGATTGAAACACAGATATTGATATAATTAGTTTCATGGTGAGCTCTGATCATCAAATATGTTATCATATGTGTGAAACTACACTTAATTAGGACGTGAGATGATCGGTAAGTTCGCAAAGGGGTCACGTGACCTCTCAAATGCGCTAATTATTCAAAAACCGAAAATAGCACAAACGCAACAGATTACACAGTTTTAAAGGGAATTTTAATGCTCATCTGACAACACTCTCAAGTGTGAAAAAAATAGTTTGTAGAAAAAAGGACCCACGTGACGCCAACTCCAAACCGCCACTTGACAATGGGTGAACCTCCAATGATTACCTCATCCTCACAAAAAGGTGAGTTGTTGTTTTGCTGTTTGTTTGGGATCATACTGCTTTGAGCTACCAAGGTTAATCACAACGAAACTTTCCACCATCAGATTTTTAACCACCATATACCTGAAAATACGTTATATACCATGACAATGATGAGGAGGTCATTTGGCCCGTTATTGTCGTGTTGCACTCCCGAGTTTATTTATTTATGAACCCGAGGTAATGTCTTTACTACACCTTCACTCCTTTACACCCCTTAGACCCTTTTTAGAGCATTTCCACCCCCGAGACCCCTCAATACCCTTTACAACCCTTAAACCCCTTTGTCCCTTTACACCCCCTTACACCCCCTTACATCCCTTTGACTCCTTACACTCCTTTACCCCCTTTGACCCTTTACACCCCCTTAGAAATAATTGACCCTTTACACCCCTTCTACCCTTTATACCCCTTAGAACATCTTTAGACCACTTAGACCCCTTTACACCCCTTAGACCCCTTTTAACCATTTACACCCCTGAGACGCTTTAAACCCCGAAGACATATTCATACCCTTTACACCCATTAGACCCTTTAAACTCCGTAGACTCCATTCAACCCTCTACACTCCTCTACAAAACTATATATATATATATATATATATAAAACTATATATACAGACTTGGCATTTAATATGGAATATTTT
The DNA here is from genome assembly GCF_964187855.1 of Myxine glutinosa. Lineage (NCBI taxonomy): Eukaryota > Metazoa > Chordata > Myxini > Myxiniformes > Myxinidae > Myxine > Myxine glutinosa. The sequence continues at coordinate 273,841,754 of NC_136261.1, forward strand.
TTTTGTGGGGGTGAACTTACTTTTCAAGATGACTAAGAACCAAAAGTTCATTGGAATTATGTTGAAATTATTCTAGATTTTGTTAATGTGACCTTTAAAAGAAACAAAAACCACATTTGACATTTCGAAGCAAATAAATTGATCGTTGAAAGTGATGTAAACTGATATCGAACTCAATTCACAGACAGTACTGTGTTAAACTTCTGTACGTTTTCCAGAAGTATCTCTATTTTGCACATTAGCCAAAAAAAATTTCAACAAAATCAAAAGCTAAATTATGACTGGGATTACGGACAGTAAAATTACAGTTCAGTACTTCGTGTAACCCCCACGAGCATTCAGGAGAGCACGTACACGTCGAGGCATGCTGTTCACGAGATTTGCCAAGGTTTGGACAGGAATCGCTTGCCATGCAGTTACAATAGCCTGCTGCAATTCACGCACAGAGGTAGGCTGCTGGTCCAAGTTGTCGATTTGACGCGTTAATTCTGCCCACAAGTTCTCTATCGGATTCATATCCGGGGACATGGCAGGCCACTCCATATGCTCTACACCACGGTCAGCAAGAAAGTGCTGGATCATGCGAGCACGATGATGCCGTGCATTGTCATCTTGGAAGACAAAGTTTCCTCGAAAGGCTGTACGAGCAAATGGAAGCAATGTTTCTTCCAGAATGACCCTGTACTTGAACTGGTTCAGGTTTCCATTCAGAACAACCAGGTCAGTTTTGCCCCCTGCATGAAAAGCAGCCGAAACGGCCACCCCACCACCTCCAGCTTGGACTCTGGTCACTATACAATCTTCGTTGTGGGCTTCATGCACTTGTCTGTGCACTCGGATGCGGCCATCTTGACGATAGACCAGAAATCTAGACTCGTCACTGAAGGTCACGTGATTCCAGTGTCCGAGCTGCCATCGACGGTGATCTCTGGCCCATTGCACAATCGGCGCTGGCTGTGTTATCTGGTCAGGCGTGGCTTTCTCAGGGGACGCCTGGCACGATAGCCTGCTTGAACCAGTCGTTGGTTGACTAACCTTCTGGATACAGGCACATTTGTCAGTTGCTGCCACTCAGCCCTAAGCTGATTAGCTGACTTGGTACGGCCATTGCAGACTAACCGGTGCAGCTGGCGATCATCTCTCCTTGTGGTTCTGCGTGGACGTCCTGGCCTCGGTATTGGAGGAGGGACACCCCTCTGAACATTTTGTTTCAGGATCTTTGACACCTGACCTTGAGTGATGCAATACTGCCAAGCAATAGCATGCTGTTTCGTGCCAGAATTTCGTAAAGCCACCACTCCATGAAAAACAGCATTGTCAAGTTGACGGACCATCTCCAGAGGAAGCGGCAATAACTTTTGTAGATGTGCAGCAGTTGTTTTCCACTAATACAGAACGCAACAACCCTTATATACCCGATTGTGAAGCCAATCGTCAAATGTACCTGTCCTTACATTTTGTCACGCCACCTGTGATATAATCCTGTTATTGACTTCTTACTGCGAAAGACAATCAGTGACATGGTTCTTTGAACAAAGACATCACCGAAGGGTAAAGGAAACTCACCAGATTGATATACTGAGTTCAGAAAGTAAACCCGTCAAGAAAAAATATATATATTCCATATTAAATGCCAAGTCTGTGTATATATATATATACAGTGGTACCTCGGCTTACGAGTTTAATCCGTTCCGTGACGGAGCTCGTAAGCCAAATCGCTCGTAAGTCAAAGCAAATTTTCCCATTCAAATGCATTGAAATGCTATTAATCCGTTCCAGCCTCAAAAAAAAAACACCAATTTTTTTTGTTAGGTGCTTTTAAATAACAAAAATGTACTTTATAAATAACAAATAATGTATAAACAAGCACGACCTCGTATATACTGTACATAATACAAGAGAATGTAAATAAAATAAACTGGTTTTATTAAGCAGAGGAGAAGAGCATGCCAGGTGAGGTGTGCGTGTTGTCGACTTGGCGAGGCAGTACGATCGTACTCCTTCTACGATATGTACGATTTTGAAGCAGAAGGAGTCCATAAAGGCTATAACGCCAGCCAAGGGCGTTACGATTATTTCAAAGCTCCGGACCTCTATCCATGAAGATATGGAGAAGTTGTTGTTTGTGTGGTTGAAGGAGAAGCAGCTCGCAGGAGATACCGTGACCGAGAGCATCATGTGTTTGAAAAGATTGAAACTCGGATATCGAGCACGGACCACGAGGTGTTTTTTCTTTTTTCTTAATCTCGGTTTCAGTGAACTTTTGCTCTGTGCTCACGTGTACTGTACCTGTACCTGTAATGGTACGTCAGAGGATGGCACCTGTTGTCATCATATTAAGTGCAAGATGTTCTGCATCGTAAGTTGGTACACCGTGGTCTTTCGGCGGTGTTTAAGCCGGCCGTCTTGGCTTCTGTCACCATTGGCATTGAGTCTTTCGATGTAGGTAGGTCGTTGTGTGCCGGTGCCTTGGCCGAATTCCTTCATTGCTGCATTGTTAGCTCACCTGGTTTTTTATACCACATCTTTGGTTATCGGACCAGCGAATGACGTCATCTCCAAAGTATGGCTTATTCTCACTTGTCTTGGACGATCTTCTACTTCTAGCCTTCCACCGTGCATTTGGTGTCCACTGTACTTACTGTACAGTGCCTGGTAAAATTGATGTAATGGGTTTTTGACCGTCAACGCCATGAACCGTCATGAACCGTCATGAACCGTCATGAACCGTCAACGCCATGAACCGCTAACACTCAAAAGCCCATTTATCGCGCCTTATAAAGCAAAACGCAAACCGAAAGCCATGCCTCTCAAGCGAGGCGTGCTTCCGTGGTCACGTGATCCACAGGTGTAGCTCATTATACCCGCACGCGCGACACGCTTTGGCGGTCACGTGACCAGCCACTCTGGAGGCGGGGATCCCCGCCGATGACGTCACCGGCTGGAGCAAGGAGATTCCTCGCTCATGTATTTCGACGATTGCGTGTTTTATATCCAAGCAGAGATGCTTTCACGGCAAGATAACCACGTGACCGGAACCGGAAGCCACAACCGGAAAATTCAAAAAAATAAATTTTTTGAGCTCGTACATCGGATCTCGGCTCGTATCCCAAAGCAACAAACCGCCCGAGCGACGGCTCGTATCCCGAAAAACTCGTACGTTGGGGCACTCGTAAGCCGAGGTACCACTGTATATATATATATATATATATATATATATATATATATATATATATATATATATATATATATATATATATATATATATATATATATATATATATATATATATATATATATATATTGTTGTTGCGGTTTTGAGTTTGTAAAGTGAGTCCAATAAAGGTTAAAATTTGCCAAAAAATAGTTAGTCACACAAGCAACATGTAGCCTCACGATAGTATAGTTATGTCTTAGTATTTGTGAGCTTAGTTCCTTTCCATTGTTAGTCTGCGTTGAGTAAGAGCCAGGAGAAAATAGGCCCTACTGCCACCGATCATCCTACGTCCGTAGTGTTACATATTTATGGGAATGTATGTGAATTCCTATTCAGGTCTTTGCTTATCACTGTGTAGTCGATTAAGGGTTGTTGTGGTTGGAGGGTCAGGAGCCCTTCTGGAAAAAGAGACCGGAAACGGAAGAAGAAAAGACACGAGGAAGAGAAGCGACGAGGATTCTTCTTCTTCCTCGCCCCGCTCCGAGGAAAGGGGGGATCGATCTTGAGCCGCGTGGAAAAGCGGCGTTCCCAAGCCCGTCTGGCGAGAGGAGTTACCGGGACGTGTACCTACCCGGTGGAGACGTCAAGTTGCCGTGGGGCCGTGCACCGACCCAGCGTCTGGCACCGTTCGCGGCACCGTCTACAAAGACGCGTACGGGTCGCACGTTGGGGCCTAACACGCGTTGCAAGCGGCATGTGGCTTTTGCTTGCTTTACAGTACCCGCTTCGCGTGGCCACGAGGGGGCTGCAGCCGGGTTCCCGGTACGATACATGCCCGGTGGAAACACGTCCACCCGGGGTTCGTTCAACCGCCCGAGTGCGGCGAAGCCGACCATCATCTTGGTCAGGAGGGGCCCAGAGACATTGTGAGGGACAGAGACCAAAAGGGGGTCGTGAGTACAAAAGGGGACACACATATATAAGATGGCCATCTTAATCATCTAGGGGATTGATTGTGGATTGTGAATTGTTGATGGTGGATTGCTCGGGGAAAATATCCTTGATTGTAGCATTGAAATTGTATGGTATCATTACCCTTGAAATATATCATTGAAACTCAGTTTTCTCTTGGGTGGAATTCATATGGATTGCGTGGCGAAAGCGCATATGTGATACAGCTTTCTGGCGAAGTTCCTCTCACGGACCGGGGGTCACCGAGACCAGGTAGTCACCGAGGGGACCACGTAACAGAATTGGGGGCTCATCCAAATTACGATTTGCGGATTCGCAATTGGGTCTACGTCCGGGATTTAAAATTGTATAACATAATAAAATAATAATTTTATTAATTAAAATTTATTAATTAATTATTAATTGGTAAATTTTTGAGAAATTGTGGTAAAGTCTTGGGGGAAGGTTAACAGGTGTTAACGATAGTCACCATGGCGTTTGTTGCACAGAACTTTGCGGTAACACCTAGTGAGGCACAGTTCCGAGCGTTACTAAAAGCGGACCTCTTGAAATTGGCCAAACATTTTAACTTGGAGGTCCGAACTAATTTGAGGAAGGCAGAGTTGCAGACCACGGTGATACAGTCTATGGTGGGATTAGGAACATGGGACGAGTTAGCCTGGCAGTGGCTTCCCGAAGAACCAGAAGACGTTGAGCTCCGGAAACTGGAGTTGCAATTACGGAGCCAGGAACGGATTAAAGAAGAAGAAAGGAAAGCAGAAAAGGAAAGAGCAGAAGAAGAAAGGAAAGCAGAAGAGAGGAGAGAAGAGAAACAAGCAGAGGAAAGGAGAGTGGAACGAGAACTCCAGGAAAGGTTAGCAGAAGAAGAAAGGAAAGCAGAAAAGGAAAGAGCAGAAGAAGAAAGGAAAGCAGAAAAGGAAAGAGCAGAAGAAGAAAGGAAAGCAGAAAAGGAAAGAGCAGAAGAAGAAAGGAAAGCAGAAGAGAGGAGAGAAGAGAAACAAGCAGAGGAAAGGAGAGTGGACGAGAACTCCAGGAAAGGTTAGAAGGGAGAAAAGCAGAGGAGAGGAGAGCTGCAAGGGACCTCGAAGCAGAGGAGAGAAAAGCGGAAAGGGAATTAAAGGAACGTGACATGGAGCTTCAGCAGGAAATTAAATTCAAGGAGCTGGAGTTAATGAGAGAACGGGGAGAGGTACCACCCTTGCTGACGGGGTCGACACCTAACCAGAAAACCTGGGATGTGGGCAGACATGTGAGGCTGGTTCCACCGTTCAGTGAAAAGGAAGTCGCGAAATTTTTTCCACACTTTGAGAAAGTGGCTCGACAATTAAACTGGCCGGAGGAGGCCTGGACCATACTAGTGCAAAGTGTGCTGGTGGGAAAAGCTCAAGAGATTTATTCGGCGCTACCAATGGAACAATGTGCAGATTATGAGGTACTGAAGAAACACATCCTCAAAGCCTATGAGTTGGTTCCGGAAGCGTACAGGCAAAAATTCAGGAATGCCAGGAAGAGGGAGAGTGAGACCCATGTGGAATTTGCCAGAGTGAAAGAAAACATGTTTGATCGGTGGTGTGAGTCAAAAGGAGTCGGGAAAGACTTCGAAACATTGCGTGACTTGATCCTGGTGGAGGAATTTCAGCAGTGTGTCCACGAGGACATCAAAGTGTACCTGCAGGAAAAGAAAGTACCAAAGTTGTGGGACGCAGCCACCCTGGCAGATGATTATGCCTTAACCCACCGGATAGGGGTCCACGAACCTAACTCCTCGCCTAGATCTCCGCAGGGGAGGTGGGGAACAGCAGGTGCGGAGAACGACAATACATGGCGGCGGCCTCGAGAGGATTATGGGGACAACGCGGATACCCCACCTGTTCGAAATCAGAGGGCTGCAGGCCCAAGACAAACTTATTTTTCAGGGGGCCCGAGGCAGACCACGAGTTTTTCCTCCGGGCCTACTTGCGCTTTTTGCAAGAAACCTGGACACTTGATGTCCAGTTGTTACCTCATGAAAAGGGAAGACCCAGAGCGGAGTCCGACTAGTACGACTCCAAATGCAATGGCCATTGTGAGAAATCGCCATCAAAAGGGTTACCAACCATTTATTTCAGAGGGGTTTGTGTCACTGGATGGAGCCTCGACTAACCGGAGACCGGTTAGGATATTGAGGGACACAGGAGCACATCAATCTTTAATGCTTGAAGGCATTTTGCCATGGTCCGAGGAGACGGCAACGGGGGATAGTGTTCGTTTACAGGGGATCGGGGGCGGTGTTAGTGCCCCACTTCATGTCATCCATTTGGAGTCCGATTTGGTGTCAGGACCGGTCACCGTCGGTTTACAAGCCACACTTCCTGTAGAGGGTGTATCTGTGGTTATCGGGAATGATTTGGCCGGGGGTCAAGTTTATGGTAACCTGAGGGTTGGTAAAGAGCCCAGCAGGGAATATAACACCACACCAGCTCGGGATGGCGACAAAAGTACCAAGTTATTTGTAGGGGGACTGAACTTCAAAACAGAGGAAGAAGTTCTGACCTCTGTCTTCAACAGATATGGGCCGCTGGTGGAAGTGCGGTTGGTAAGAGACAGGGAAACGCAACAGTCAAGAGGGTTCGGCTTTGTCACGTTTGCAAGCACAAAAGACGCCAGAGAGGCAGAGAAGAATTGGAATGGCAAGGATTTGGAGGGTCGGACCATAACAGTAGGGAAGGCATTTCGTAGGCGTCGAGAGGTCTACAGGAGAGGACAACTGGGCGGTAGTTTTGGTGGTGGCCGCAATCAATATTATTATGGAGGCTCCCTGAGTTACGGCAGCTCCCGAAGGAAGGATTGTCAAAGTAGTGGCCGAGAAGGAGACCGCTATTCATGGGACTACAGTGACAAGCGGTCCCACCATAATTATTAGGGAAGTTCGGAAAAGTAGAAGCACTGAATGCGGCGGAGCCGCCGAGCCAAGATTCCTACACGGATTAACCGTGAACGCCACGTTCCTAAAGGCGTCCATGTAGTGAACTTTCATGCACGGACTAACCGTGAACTCCACGTTCCTCAAGGCGTCCATGTAGAGAACTTTCCTGCACGGACTAACCGTGAACTCCACGTTCCTAAAGGCATCCATGTAGTGAATACTCGGCTTGGCCTCCCGGAAAAGTGCTACCGAGTTGCTTAACTTTGGATCTTTGATCAACCCCTTTACCTTCATTCACAAGAAACTGACAGTCGAAGTCAGAGGGTCATGAGATGGAGTTTGGCTTGGCAGGAGTCCAACGGGAAATTGAACATGTAAAGGGCAGGGACAATGTCGTTGCTGGTGCTTTGTCCAGAGTGAATTACCTTTGAAAATCTCTGGGGGTTGGGTGAAATTTTGTTGCTTTAATATTAAGTGATAACTGTGCCCGGGGGGAACTGATAATGTGGGGGGGGTTGAGTTATCTGGTTTGTTTATCCAAGTTGGCCGGTAAAGAAAGTTTTCGCTGGGTTCAAACTTTCTTTCTTGAAGGGGGGGAGTGTTACATATTTATGGGAATGTATGTGAATTCCTATTCAGGTCTTTGCTTATCACTGTGTAGTCGATTAAGGGTTGTTGTGGTTGGAGGGTCAGGAGCCCTTCTGGAAAAAGAGACCGGAAACGGAAGAAGAAAAGACACGAGGAAGAGAAGCGACGAGGATTCTTCTTCTTCCTCGCCCCGCTCCGAGGAAAGGGGGGATCGATCTTGAGCCGCGTGGAAAAGCGGCGTTCCCAAGCCCGTCTGGCGAGAGGAGTTACCGGGACGTGTACCTACCCGGTGGAGACGTCAAGTTGCCGTGGGGCCGTGCACCGACCCAGCGTCTGGCACCGTTCGCGGCACCGTCTACAAAGACGCGTACGGGTCGCACGTTGGGGCCTAACACGCGTTGCAAGCGGCGTGTGGCTTTTGCTTGCTTTACAGTACCCGCTTCGCGTGGCCACGAGGGGGCTGCAGCCGGGTTCCCGGTACGATACATGCCCGGTGGAAACACGTCCACCCGGGGTTCGTTCAACCGCCCGAGTGCGGCGAAGCCGACCATCATCTTGGTCAGGAGGGGCCCAGAGACATTGTGAGGGACAGAGACCAAAAGGGGGTCGTGAGTACAAAAGGGGACACACATATATAAGATGGCCATCTTAATCATCTAGGGGATTGATTGTGGATTGTGAATTGTTGATGGTGGATTGCTCGGGGAAAATATCCTTGATTGTAGCATTGAAATTGTATGGTATCATTACCCTTGAAATATATCATTGAAACTCAGTTTTCTCTTGGGTGGAATTCATATGGATTGCGTGGCGAAAGCGCATATGTGATACAGCTTTCTGGCGAAGTTCCTCTCACGGACCGGGGGTCACCGAGACCAGGTAGTCACCGAGGGGACCACGTAACAGTAGCCTCAATCCCTTTTGCGTTAACGTTGGTTCATTATTGGGCGAGTTAACACGAGGCAGGCTAGGAGGACCGGGGCGGAGTCGAGGGTGGAGCGGCAGAAGCGCTGACGGTAAGCACGAGCCGCCAATCAGAGCTCAGAGGTGGTGACGGCGGCGTTGCGTCAGAGGGCGTGGTGAGAAGGATCGAGAGTGTTCCACAAGGTTCGGGGGGCGTAGCTATAAGACCCGCTGCGCAAAGCCCTCGACAGGACTTGCGGTTAAAAAGGGTTGATAAAAGGATTACACGGGACTCGCAAGTGGAGAGCGTTAAAGGACTCGTGGCAGTTGATGAACTTTAGGACTCGTGGTGAAAAGGGTTGATAAAAGGATTACACAGAACTCGCGGGATTTGAAGCAGAAGGACTAGTGCGGAAGAGGATCGTTATAAAGAACTTGCACGAGAACTGGCGCGCATTAACCAGCTCGGAGGATCGAGAAAGAGGAGTTGGCAACGCGTGAGAACTGTATAGATACGCGGGCGCAGCCAGACGCGCTTAAACCGATATACAGTGCATTTGAGACGCGCGAGTGAGAACGGCTGAGTAATCGCCAGCCGCGCTAAACGTCCCGCCCTTTGCCGTGCCGCCCCATCATCTGCCTTGTTCGGGAGACGCGCTACGAGTCCCTGCCTTCGCCTGCCACCATCTTCGCGGGACGTGCCGGGGCCGTGGAGATGTAGCCTCGCGGGAGACGGGGACCATCTCTGGATGACCACGGCGACGCGTTGGGGAACATCTACCTATCTGCAATTCCCTGTGTGAGTGTGAGACAGGCCCGTTGTCTGGGATTTAGTTAAGACTGTTTCAGGCTACTCTGTGTCTCTGCATCCCTGAACATTGTATATACGTGTGGGAAATAATTAAAACCTTTGTTCTTCCTTTTCCTAAGGCTAACCCCCGCTCTTGCAGGGAAAATGGCCTTAAAATGCATGTTGTTGTTGTTGTTTGTTCTTCCTTTTCCTGATTCGATCGTTTCTGTGGTTTCCTCCATTGGCTAGGCGTGGCACGAGTACAACCGCTCTAATCGGGTTCCAACATCTAAGTAACTGCGCGGACCACGTGTACGCAATCCGCTCGGCGTACTCAAACCACACGTGGTTCGTGCGAGGCTTGTTTCCTCGCTCCCAGGGCAGCGCGGGGAATTAGGTACGAGCGAGAAGTGGTCCCGAAACCCTACTCCGCATTTGTCCGGAAGGGACGTTGCAAGTCTCGGTTCCGTCAAGCCCAGTAAAGACAAGGGGACTAATCCCGCCTTGGTAAGGGGAAGAAGGGCGGCGTAGAGAACCGTAACAATTGGTGTCGGGGAGTGGGATTGGACCCGGAGTGCGCTTCATGCACTTGAAATTGTGAGTGGACGAAATTTAGTTTTAAAATCAAAATTCTAAATTCGTGCCATGCCTAGCCAAGACGGTCGAATGCCGGTGGGGGTAGAAGAGGAGGTAGATGAGGAGGAATTAATGACCCAGGACCCACGGGAAGAATTGGGAGAAGAGGAGGACATCGATGAGGGGCCGGCAGTAGGGGGAGAAAATGGCGGCGCCTCGCACGTGGCGACGAGGGCCGCGCCCGCTACGCAAGTGGGGGTTATGGACATGCAACTCTTCATGGCGCATTCATGGCAGAAATGAAAGAAATGGGGGACAAATCAAAAAAGGAAATAATTGACGCCCAAAAGAATGACATCAATAAAATAAATGGGCAAATGGACACCCAAGAGAATAACTTGAAGGAAATGAGGGAAGAAGTAAGGTGCAACATGGAGGGGTTGGAAAACAAAATGGGTGGCCAATTGAAAGAATTGGGGGACAAATCCACCGGGACATATAAAAAATGGGTGATCAATTGGAAGAGGTGAAAAAGGGGCTGGAAATCAAAATGGACACCCAAAAGAACGAATTGGAAAAAATGAGGGTGGCGTTGGAAAAGGAAATAAAAGAAGCGGGGAACGACTTAAGGCGCAAGCTGAACGAGGAGGTCGCAAAGGGACGCAACGAGGTAACGCGGTGCGAGGAACGCGGGGAGAGCGAGGTAGAGCAGAGCACAGCTAAATTGACCGAGGGTATAGAAATCGCGACTCAGGGTGTAGAAGAGCCGACGGCCGCCGAATTGGACAGGGAAAATTCATGCGTGCCAGCGGTCGTCAAGGGAAAATAAATTGCAGAAACAATTGGGGCCGAAGAAGCGGCAGAAATAGAAAATGAATCGAGGGAAGAAATGGAATGTCCTCAAAGTCTGTGTTTGCATCGTGATGTCGCGCTTGCTAACAAAATGAAAGGTTTGCAGGTGGTGCTGCCGGAGAAGAAGGTCCCCAAGGTGAGTAGGGGTGTGTATGGCGCGAAAATGTTTGGCGGGAAAAGGTTTTTGGCGCGCTTGGGATCGAGACGAGGCCCGGGTGGTCGTGGAAGGTCCAGTGGACGGTGTACGAGAGCGAATGGCACACGTGTGCGAGAGAAGTGTGCACCGGAGCGCGAGTGAATGAATGTGTCGGAGAAGAGTTTGTTACAGGAGAGTGTGCGGAGGAGTGCACACCAGAGCATGTTATTGGGTGTGTGCCAGGAGAGTGCTAACCCATAGACGTTAGGGAGTACATAACGAAAGTGTGCACGAGGGTGTGCGATGGCCGATTGTGTAATGGAGTGTGTGAGTGGTATGAGTGCGCCAGGATGTTCGTGAGGGTGTGATAATGGAGTGTGCGAACGGCGTGAGTGTGCCTGGGTGGTGTGCACCTGTGTGTAACAGAAGAGTGTGCACCAGAGAGTGCGGTAACAGAATGCAGGGAGTGCATGGGGAAGCGCAGGGACGCCTAGGTGTGCGAGTGAGGAGTGGGTCGCGTGTGGTGAGAACGCGGCTCGAGCATCAATGCAGACCGGGGTAGCGTTTAGCGTGACGTACAGCCGACGTGAGCCCTCAGTGAGTGGTGTGCTTTGTGTGCTGCGGGGATCGGCGGGGATCAGTGCCGCGGCGGTCTCACAAGGACCGGCGTGCACGGTTCACGCCGGGCCCCGCCCTGTATGGTCGGTGCCACGCCTTGGCGGGAAAGGCGATCGGCAAGGTTCAATGGGAGGTAGGAGAGTTCGGAGCCACGCCCCCTGGCGGGTGCGGTGCTCCGACCGGGGGCGGTTGGGCCATCGTGCGTGGGACCGCGAGGCCCCGCGGAGAGATGGGCCGCTGCACCTTGGCCCATCAATGCCTCCTCCCCTGAATCGAAAATGCTGGACGGACCCAACCTACAGTAGACCAACCACCCGCACGGATCACTCGGCTTTGCGAAGCCGAGCTGTGATGACGATGTATTTCCGCACGGAGAGGCTCAAGTGTAGTGGGACAAATAGCAATAGTGTTGGGGAATGGCACCCGGCATGGGGGAATGGTAGTTTTACCATTCCTCACACTGGGCTCATGAGCATTAGATTAGGGGGATGGCAATGACATGCACATGGGGGGCCAGCGATGGTTACCTCCATGGGGCACGGAAGCTAGCTGAGGGCGGGCTAGGATAATTGTTAGGGAATTTAGAGACAGTAGGGACAAGATTTAAGTGGAGACATTTGTACTGTAGAGGGGACGTAGAGAGATTAGATGGTTGTTAATGACGAAGGGAGTGCATAGTTTAATGGGATGACGGGGAAGCACGAGTATTAGGGGAGAAGCAGGTAGTTAGTTGATGCTGTATGTGCGAAGAACTGTGTATGGAGACAAATGGAGTTGTGTTGAAGTGTATGGGAAGAAGTGTGTGAAAGCACAAAAGGTGTGCGAGGAATTTGGTGTGTGAGAGGAAAGGTTTGTGAGATAAATGGTGTGCGAATAAATAGTGTGGAAGGCTTGGTGTGGGAATAAAAGGTGTGGAACACATGGTGCGAAGGAGTGAATGGGGGGAGATGGACCCATTCACGAATACCCGGGGGGGTAGTGTAAAGCCAGGTAGAGGGCTTAGGTAAATTGTTTGGATATTGACACCTGTGGTGCGGGAAGTGGCAAGTAGTGCTTTGGTTGGGTGCATGAGTCAGTGACATGGCTGGGCGTGTGGCTTAATTGGTGAGTATGGTTATTGGGGCACTCCGTCACTGGTTGTCTGTTGGCCAGGTGAGGCCGCAGGTAGGCTCTGGGAGCCAGTTAGGGTAGTGTGAGTTGTTCAGTGGGGCCCGAGGATCCAAGGGAAGGAACCGGGTAGCCCAATGCCAAGGAGGGCATCAGGGGGTAAGAGCCAGGGAGGGCCTTCCCCAGTTAGGGAGTCGCAGGAGCAGGTAAGCTCGGGTGGCGACTTCAGTGGCGGAGGTGCGCAGGTAGGTAGACCTGCTAGTGGAGCCACACGACCCAGCCCCGAAATTTTGTAAGGGCACAGTATGGAAAATTGGGGAGTGAGACCCAAATTCGTAGGGCACCACAGAGTGGTCAATGGGGAATTCGGTTTTTAGAACCACATAGTTTAAAGATGGCCGATTGGCAGGGTATGACCCCGGGTAGTGTAAATGAGTTAATGTCAGTTAGTGTAGTTAGGACGAGAGAAATTCCCTTCGCGCCATCCACATCCATTCACCGAGGATGACGAAGCTCCACACCAGGTCTATGTGAACGATTTGAGTGAGTAAGACGCATCATGACATGATGAGACAATGTGTTTGTTTCATTCCTTCCTTCCAGGGAGGGATTAGGAGAGTAATTTGGAATAGAGGGGGATATGGGAGACAGGACGTAGAGACGGATACAAATTTGTAAATACAGGGAAGGGCAGGGGTCGTGTAAGCTGACGTTGGGGGGCACGAACGGTTAGGGACGAGCTTGCTCTGCTCGCTCTTCCGCGCCCCTCATGCTGCATTACCTTGTATTGCTGTGTACCTCTGTGCCCTTTCCGCTTTGCCGGTTGTGCTTTGTCTCTCCCCCACCCCAGGACCATTTTGGAGGTGGAACTGTGCAGCTGCACCTTGCTACACCAGTGCAGCACCCCTGCTGCACTTTGCTACAACTGTGCAGCAGAACTGCGTGGCAATTTGCTGCCGTATCCTTTGTTATAACTTTGCTGCACAAGTGCAGCACTTCCTGCCACAAACACTTTGCTGCACATCATCACATTACACTTAAGAACTACAGGTTTTGTGGCCTTACACTTTGCTGTGCAGCACTTTGCAGCAAACTCACCTTGTATCTTCGGACCACTTGTTTTGAGTGGCATCAATCTCACGCAGTGGACCACATAGGGTTGGCCCTGCTGGCAAATACAATAAACACTTGTTGTGCATTCTTTTTTATTTTTGTGTGCTAGGGCCGAGAAGATGGTAAGTTTATTAAGCCCCGAAGAGCAGGAATGGCCTGTATGCCGGTCCGGGGGCTTGCTGGTTCGATATGTGCACACCGAAGACAGAAGATGCGAGACACCAGCAGCAAATGTGAATTGTGAAATGTGCCTTTTGAAATGTGTTTTTGTGCATTGCTGTGCTTTTCTCTCCCCTCCAATCTTCTTTCCAAAAGGGACAGGTCCTGGGTCATAGAACTGTAAATAAAGATAGGTTTGGTGCTTGTATATAAAAATGCTGCCCACCGGCTTTATGTTTAGTTTGAAAATAATTCCGCAATTCAGTTAATTGTGGGCGTGATTCTGTTAGTTAGCTACTCAACGCAGTAGGTGGGACATATTTAGTGATTTAAAACTGTCGCATACACAGGTTAGAATAAATGTTAGGGGGAACCACATCTGTATGTCACACGTAATTAAAAGTTAGTCCCAAATCTTTCTCAAAACCTGTCGTTCCAGTTTTTGTAGGTTCGACTCGGGGACGAGTCTGACGAGGCGGGTGGGGGGGGGCAGTGTTGCGGTTTTGAGTTTGTAAAGTGAGTCTAATAAAGGTTAAAATTTGCCCCACATAGTTAGTCACACAAGCAACATGTAGCCTCACGATAGTATAGTTATGTCTTAGTATTTGTGAGCTTAGTTCCTTTCCATTGTTAGTCTGCGTTGAGTAAGAACCAGGAGAAAATAGGCCCTACTGCCACCGATCATCCTAAGTCCGTAGCCTCAATCCCTTTTGCGTTAACGTTGGTTCATTATTGGGCGAGTTAACATGAGGCAGGCTAGGAGGACCGGGGCGGAGTCGAGGGCGGAGCGGCAGAAGCGCTGACGGTAAGCACGAGCCGCCAATCAGAGCTCAGAGGTGGTGACGGCGGCGTTGCGTCAGAGGGTGTGGTGAGAAGGATCGAGAGTGTTCCAGAAGGTTCGGGGGGGGGCGTAGCTACAAGACCCGCTGCGCAAAGCCCTCGACAGGACTCGTGGTGAAAAGGGTTGATAAAATGATTACACAGGACTCGCAAGTGGAGAGCGTTAAAGGACTCGTGGCAGTTGATGAACTTAAGGACTCGCGGTGAAAAGGGTTAATAAAAGGATTACACAGGACTCGCCGGACTTGAAGCAGAAGGACGAGCGGAAGAGGCTCATTATAAAGAACTTGCACGAGAACTCGCGTGCATTAACCAGCTCAGAGGATCGAGAAAGAGGAGGGAACAAGCCTCGCAGGCTTTAAAATTTGAGACGCGCGAGTGAGAACGGCTGAGTAATCGCCTGCCGCGCTAAAAGTCCCGCCCTTTGCCGTTCCGCCCCATCATCTGCCTTGTTCGGGAGATGCGCTACGAGTCCCTGCCTTCGACTGCCACCATCTTCGCGGGACGTGCCGGGGCCGTGGAGAGCCGGACGGGGACCATCTCTGGACGACCACAGCGACGCGTTGGGGAACATCTATCCATCTGCAATTCCCTGTGTGAGTGTGAGACGGGCCCGTTGTCTGGGGTTTGTTAAGACTGTTTAAGGCTACTCTGTGTCTCTGCGTCCCTGAACATTGTATATACGTGTGGGAAATAATTAAAACCTTTGTTCTTCCTTTTCCTGATTCGATCGTTTCTGTGGTTTCCTCCAGAGGCTAAGCGTGGCACGAGTACAACCGCTCTAATCGGGTTCCAACATCTAAGTAACTGCGCGGACCACATGTACGCAATCCGCTCGGCATACTCAAACCACACGTGGTTCGTGCGAGGCTTGTTCCCTCGCTCCCAGGGCAGCGCGGGGAATTAGGTACGAGCGAGAAGTGGTCCCGAAACCCTACTCCGCGTTTGTCCGGAAGGGACGTTGCGAGTCTCGGTTCCGCCAAGCCCAGTAAAGACAAGGGGACTAATCCCCCCTTGGTAAGGGGAAGAAGGGCGGCGTAGAGAACCATAACAATATACATATACATATATGTTATATATACACTATACAGTATGTGCACATATGTACTAGGCATATATTTGCTTCATGTACATAAGCAGAGTTATTTTTTATATTATTTTAGGAAGTGATTGAGGCAGAGGTTTGACCAATACACCGCCCAAATAAGGGGATTAGCAATTTATATGACAAATTTAAGTTTTTGTATGCAATTTTGGTTTAGTCCGAATTGACAAGGCTGAATAGTGTGAAAATACAGAAGGGTTGCCAGTCATCATGATGAACGAGTAATGCAAGCAACAATTGCAGGATCACACAAAACGGTGCTATTTCCCATCATTGAATACAGCCCACTGATGAATCCTTACCATTTGTTTGGCATTGGCTTCAGTTCTCAGTCCAGCTTCATTTGGGATGGCAATAAATAAAAAATAAAGCTCTTGAAGATTAAACTTTGCAAAAGTTGGAGTGCATCTGTGTGATCCAGTTTTCACACTTGGCCAACTTTATGTTGTTGCTTCCTGAATTTGCCATCCACAAAAATATTACATTTGCGGTGGCAGCAGATTCATTAAACAAAACCTAAAATGTTGTATATAAGAGAAGTGCTGTGAACATTTTTTTTGAAAATAAAATAAAATATTTTGCCATAAAATATGAACGATCAAATCATCACCTCCGCCAGGACTGGAACCAAACTGCCACCAGTGTCTTTGCCAGGCCCTACCTCCACGTTTGCCGACCATCTCTTTCTGTATTGCGAATTCCCCAGTCTGTCTTGGTAGTTGTCATGTGAATGCTTAAGTTGATCGAATTATCGTGGATGCCGTGGGAAATTTATAGTACAGTACTGCACATTAATTGTGTGAATACTTGCTTTGTTTTTTCTCTTCCCAGTACTACCCCCGTTCCCCTATCGTTTATTAAACCTGGTTTTCCCAATCACCTCTGTGTGTCTCGGAGTGAGGTCCGTGATTAGAGTATTATAACCTCGGTGGGGTTAAGAAGCACGGCTGGTGGAAATTGGCACCATCAACCCGATAGCGGGTATTCAAATGCTGATACGGTTCCTTGGTTTTCGCGCAGCCCAACATAACCTGATAAATGGGGATCTTCGTACAGCGATAGATTCCCGATAGCACTTTCTGTATGCCGAAAACTGAAGTAAACGTCTCTTTTGATGGTCCATCACTAAATTGGAGAGGGTATAGGTGGAGGATTAGACCTCGAGTCCACCATAACAATATATATTGAGATCAGGCCACATTACTGCAGTGGGTACCAGGAAGCAAGTGCCCCTTTGAACGAGGACTTGGGCAAGAAATGAGCTACTTTTGGGGCCAGCACAGTCCATGCAGGGCTGCTGTTGCACAGGGCTGGATGATGGCGATGAGGAGAGGTATGGCGATGTGCAGGTATGGCGATGAGGAGAGGTAGGGCAATGAGAAGAGGTATGGTGATGTAGAGAGAAAGGTGACATAGCGACACAGGCACACAACCTCTATTTGTTATAGTAAGATGTGAAGTGCACCAAATAGTAATGTATTAAAACAGATGGAGTTACAAATGAAAGTGCAAACTCCAACTTATCACTAACCACCCCTCCAACCTCCCTCACCAACCCTTTGACTTCTACATAAACACTGATTTCCACATGATGCTTAATTTTGTTTGTCATTAAATTTGAAGCAATTATTTACTTTTTCAAAGTGAAAGATAGAAAAAAACAAAATTAAAGTGCCAAAGACACTTAATGAAAGTGGCACAGTATTGTTTAAAAATTAATACAAGAGCATTTAAATACCAGAAACAACATCTCAATGAAGCAAATACATATATCATAAAATACGCAATTTGGTGTCTTTCTGACGATTTTTGACCGTGATATATTCGGTCGTTACTTATCCAACCTCAACCAAACTTGACAGGAGGGCTAAGGGTCACAAAATGAAGGTTGTAGTGAATGAAGTAAAATTGATGTTTTCTCCACCAAGGGGGTTTTCCTGCCCATGGGGCTGCGTGTTGAGGTGTATATCCATGTTAACATAGCTTTATCATGGCGTTTTCCCAAGGACGCTTCCAATAACAAAACTAATGACAACTGCATAATATTAATCTTATTACAAAACAATATTAATACTAATAATATCCCACCTTCACAAGGGGTTTTCTTCCTTCTTGAACAAATGCCATGTTAATGTTTATAAATAGCTTAAATAGCTTTTTGTGCAGTTTTTGTGTGAGCACCCATACCAGAAGTAAAATATTATAAACCACAAAAGAGTATGATTACCTTTTTAAAGTGTCGCTACGGCTTTGGAGGAATCCCGATAAAATAAATTTGGAGGAATCCCGACATCCATGAGGCAAATTTTACTTGCGGAACTGAGTGAAGATCTACTGTAATCTATATACCCCACAAAGATAATTACATGACCCTTCCTGCCTCTAACGTGGTGTTTTTCGTGGCGTTTTTCCAAGGGCACTTCTAATAGCAAAGTAAGTAATGACACTTATGATAATAGCATAATATTAATGTTAAAAACCATATCCCCCCACCCCCTCCCAAAGGGGTTTGGTAACTTGCGATATCCCCCTCCCCGACACCCTTACGGAAGTAAATTTGATTATATATTATTATCGGAAATTTAGAATGATGAGGCATCATCTGATATTTTCAATGACCTGATCAAACATGATATTTTCAATGACCTATTTTCAATGATAAGTAAAAGTAAAATTAGGACCACGGGTACTGAAGCTCACCTGGATCAGGAGCAACAGACACTGGAACTCCCCACAAACCACCTCACACCCTTATATTTTTGATGCCATAAACAAACTTTGGTACATCATGTACCAAATTTTTGTGATAAAATTTCAAATGTACCAAAGTTGTGTACCAAAGATGCGATATCATGTACCAAAGATGTGATGAAGGTTGTGATAAAATTTCATTGAAATAATATGTGCAGTTTTGGTGGAGAGAGCCAATACTTATTATCGGGGGTCAAAATTCCCCCCCCCCCCCCCCCCCACCACCTGTAGACCTCTGTAATGAGGGCAGATTTTTATGTGGTCATTATCTCTTTTGAAGAAATGAAGCTTGTGGCCAAATGAAGCTTGTGGCCTAATGAAGCTTGTGGCCTAATGAAGCTTGTGGCCAAATGAAGCTTGTGGCATCAGAAATGAAGCTTGTGGCCAAATTTCATCAAAATCGTATGTGTAGTTTCGGAGAAGAGAGAAAATACCTACTTTTGGGGGGTCAAACCCCTCCCCCCCATAGACCCCTTCTCATGAGCGTAGATTTTGATGCAAAGACCTTTAAAGACCAAAAAGACCCAAAACACCCAAAAGCCCATGCAGTCCCTTAAAGACCCCGAAGACCCAAAAGACCAAGAGGACCCAAAATACCCCAAAGACAAAGAGACACAGAGGACCACAAAGACCCTTAAAGACCCAAAAGTGCCTTTGAAACCACAAATAACTCTTAGGACCCAAAATACCCAAAATACCCTGAGGAATTTCCACTAGCCCCTGCCATTAAGCTGTCAAAGGACATTCCTTTCAAACTCCCAAAATATTCCACACTCTATTGCAAACTAATTCCCTTCAACAGCCTGGTGGAACTGGGCTATCTGCTAGTACTTCATAAGTAGAGAAAAAGAATTCATGGAAAATATAAATAAATTGTTAATATATTAATCAATGACAATGATATATAGTTGTGGCCAAAAATATTGGCACCCTTGCACTTTTTTCAAATAACTCACAATTTTCTCTAAAAATAAGTTGAAATTGACAAATGTATTTGGTATCCCTAATTCTTTATTTCACTGTTAATATTACAGAACACTTGTTTTTGATTCAGAACTTAATACATCCTTTTAAATCAGAAAATAAAAAGAAATGGCATGGACAAAATTATTGACACCCAAGACTTCATATTTGGTAGCACAGCCTTTGGACAAAATAATGCAGTCAAGCGCTTCCTATTACCATGAATGGGCTCTGTCTGAACCATGAATGAACCATGAATGAGCTCCAGCGTTTTGTCTTGACCCATTCCTGGGTGCTTTTGGAAGTGTGTTTGGGGTCATTGGCCTGCTGCAAGACCCATGACCTTCTATGGAGACCCAGCTTTCTCAAACTGGGTTGAACATCGCGCTCCAAAATGCCTTGGTAATCTCCTGATTTCATGATGCCATGCACACATTCAAGGCACCCATTGCCAGAGGCAGCACAGCAACCCCAAAACGTCCAGGGAGGTTGGCTACAATTTATTGCCATGGGCCTTAAACTTCCTCATAGTATTGCGTACGGTGGACACAAACATCAAGGTCTCTGGAGATGGACTTGTAGCCTTGAGATTGTCCATGCTTGGCTACAATCTTGTGTCTGACCTCCTCAGACAATTCTCTGGTTTTCTTTCTTTTCTTCATGCTTATTGACACACACAGTGACACAAAACAGCAGAATGATTCCTTTCCTCCGTTCAAACTGGTTAAACGAGTGATAATTATATTGCAGGCACCTGCAACTCACCACAGGTGAGTTCAATTCCAAAGTAAAGGAAAATCACCTGCTTGAAATCTAATTCTTTCTAACAACTTCTAAAAGGTGCCAATAATATTGTTCGGGCCATTTTAAAATTTCTGTGTGGAATAAGGTAAGATTTCGTCATTTTTTCAGTTTTTTTTGTTTTGTTCCAATGCAAACCAAAGAAATACATATGTGGACACCAAAAGATTCTTTAATTTCAACAATTTTGTGGAAGAAATTATTTGAAAAAACTGCTAGGGTGCCCATATTTTTGGCCACAACAGTATATCCACAATGCACCCAAACCAGCAGTATCCTTCCCCAACCCCAATTTACTCCCCCTCCCCAAACTCTCAGCATTACCCCATGTTTATGTAGTAAATAAAAAGGCTGATATACTCCTTATACTTTCCAAAAACATGAAACAGGTACCAACTCTCAATAGGTATACCTTGGCAGCTGAGCGGTGATCTAGGCTGGCTCCAAAGGTTGTCTCCATCCATTCACGCAATGATGGGAGAACAACACCACTCAACTTGTATCTACAAAACAATTGCGAAACTTTCAGCTCAAATTTCCAGAATCGACAAAAAAGAAATTCAAGGCAGCAATACACACAGGAAATGTGTGTTAAAGTAAACAATGCTTCCAGCAGATATGTATTTACAGCTGAACTAATGCTATAATTTGACCTGGTAAGAAGAGCTTTATCAATATTAATGCTTTCCTTAAAATGGTGGTGCAGAAATAAAGTACTGCAGCAACTCCTTTTGCAATACTGATTTATAGAAACCCTGTGCATGAAATCAATACCTTGTTTTCGAAGCACTGTTCGAAGTCCATACAGTACTTAGTTAAAACAGTACAAGTACATACAGTACTTGGTTAAAAAAAAAAGAAGCATGTCGAGTTGTATTATAAAATCGTAATTATAAAAGAGCAATAAATGTAACTCAGAGAGGTTCCACTTTTCAAAACGAAATTGCCCAAGATACACATTGTTGGTACCCTGGGGTATTGCAAAGCTGATCAAGTGGAGTCATGTCACATTTACATGTGTGTGTGTATGTGTATGTGTATATGTGTATATATGTATGTATATATATATATATATATATATATATATATATATATATATATATATATATATATATATATATATATATATATATATACAGTGGAACCTTGACTTACGAGTTTAATTCGTTCCGTGACCGAGCTCGTAACTCAAATTGCTCGTATCTCAAATCAAATTTCCCCATTGAAATGCATTGAAATGCTATTAATCCGTTCCAGCCCGCCAAAAACCACACCAATTTTTTTTTAAATATACAGTATATATAAAAATATCTCGCGCTTTATATTTCACCTGTATGCAGCATACAAGTTGGCAGGATGGCCTGGACTGGAGGTACGCACACTTGACTCTAAAGTCTAAACTGTCCAGCCTGGGTTTGAATCCCGACCCAGCTATAACCTGTCATGGGTGAATCACAGGCAGGGTGATTCATCAATGTGTGTACCGCTAAACTGGGCGCCCCGTTTGCGTCCCATTAGTTGTTGGATGTTAAGGATCTCACCGTGTTTTCCACAAAGAGAAGGCGAGCTATCGCCGGCATTCTGAACAAGTTGTGGCCTGGCATGCTCTTCTCCTCTGCCGTTATATACGTCCTCCTCGACACCTCGCTCATGTTTTTCGACGATTGCGTGTTTTATATCCAAGCACATCATCCTCTTCTTCTTCTCAGCACTGCACTTGCCACTCACTTTCTTAGGCCCCATGGTTAAAACTAAGAAATTTTCCGAAATAACCAAAATGCGAAAAAAAAAATGCAGCGCTGTACGACAGAGATACGTACTGTACTTGCACGGCAAGATAACCACGTGACCAGAACCCACCTGGCGGCGTGAACTCGAAATAACCAAAATGCGAAAAAAAAAATGCAGCGCTATACGACAGATACGTACTGTACGTGCACGGCAAGATAACCACGTGACCAGAACCCACCTGGCGGCGTGAACTCGAAATAACCAAAATGCGAAAAAAAAAATGCAGCGCTATACGACAGAGATACGTACTGTACGTGCACGGCAAGATAACCACGTGACCAGAACCCACCTGGCGGCGTGAACTCGAAATAACCAAAATGCGAAAAAAAAAATGCAGCGCTATACGACAGAGATACGTACTGTACGTGCACGGCAAGATAACCACGTGACCAGAACCCACCTGGCGGCGTGAACTCGAAATAACCAAAATGCGGATAAAAAAATGCAGCGCTATACGACAGAGATACGTACTGTACGTGCACGGCAAGATAACCACGTGACCAGAACCCACCTGGCGGCGTGAACTCAAAATAACCAAAATGCGAAAAAAAAAATGCAGCGCTATACGACAGAGATACGTACTGTACGTGCACGGCAAGATAACCACGTGACCAGAACCCACCTGGCGGCGTGAACTCGAAATAACCAAAATGCGGAAAAAAAAATGCAGCGCTATACGACAGAGATACGTACTGTACGTGCACGGCAAGATAACCACGTGACCGGAACCCACCTGGCGGCGTAAACTCAAAATAACCGAAATGCCAAAACTAAAATGCAGCGCTATACGACAGAGATACTGTACTTGAACGGCAAGATAACCACGTGACCGGGTGGCGAAAGCTCGTAACTCGGATCTCGGCTCGCATCTCAAAGCAATAAACCGCCGGAGCGACGGCTCGTATCTCGAAAAACTCGTAAGTTGGGGCACTCGTAAGTCAAGGTTCCACTGTATATATATATATATATATATATATATATATATATATATATATATATATATAAGATGTTATTTTTTACCGAGCGGTGGTGTAACCGCGGCCGAACAGTTATTCCCCGACTAAAACCTGATTCACCCTGAACGTTGGCCGTATCGCGCCACCGCTATTCAATCGGGAAAAGACTAAGACGACGAATGCAAAGAGGAAAAGGAATAAGAAGACGAGAAAAGGGTTGAAAATACTACTAAATTTATTTACTATTTACAGGCTCAAAATAACCAAGGAGAAGGAAAGATAATAAAATAATATACAGAAGCTTTTAGAGACACAGGGAATTCCTTATACAAGCTTAATTACCTACCCAGGACAGAACAAACAAAGACGACTCACACGGGGAATTGCAGAGTGGGTTGGCTGGAAGGAGGTGTGTGGCTGGAGGGGGAGGATGGCACGGAGCTGGCTGGAGCTTGATCCCGCACGGGACGTCGGGCTGGACCTCGACGGCCGCTGATGCCACCGGGCCTGTCGTGTGCGCGGGATCACAGGTCGGAGCTGCTTGGTGGAGCCGACGCGCTGGTGGGGGGGTCTGGCGTGACGGGTTCTCTCCTCTCTACGCGCTCTTGCTCTGACGACCCAGCTCTTTCCTTTTTACTCGTCTCCTTGTCTCAGTAAAAGCGCATCTGCTTGTCTCCTCCCTTGGACTCCTCTCCTTTCTCTGTAAAAGCTCATCTGCTTGGGGAACGCCCCGCCGCGGGTTATATAGGCCCCGCCCCTCAACCTTTGCGAACCTCCCACAAACGTTCTCTCTCCGCCCTCTCAAGCCAAACCCCTTGTTCATGGTTGGTCGAGTGGGGCTGGCTCACTCCTCCCCTCTCTGACGAGGTGGGGACCCGCCTTTCTTCCCCAACCCTGCCTCGTGGCCAATGGTGGTTGAAGAAAACCGCCCAAAATGCAGTTGGCCATTGAAATGAAATGAAAGGGGATCTACTCTTATTTCACTTGGTACAATGGAGTATTTAAGTTAATGGGAGACACAGCCTTACCCTAAGACACATAATAAGATATAAGCTATCGAACAGGGGTATTCTATGATTGGCTGACGTGTATGCTTTATGGACTAATTACCGAGATGCCCTTTTTACCTTTATACAACTCTGGAGGCAAGAGGGGCCATATCCAACCAATGGTACACAGCAGTTTACCACAATCCAATACACACAATCAAAACAAATGCCATCCTCATATCCGCAACACTGCACCCTCCTCCTCTTAGGCACGTCCCGGGCCTATAACTTTAATTTAGTGTGACACGTAGGTGTAGTTCCCTCTACTTTTAACCTGACCCTGAGTGCGACAGTTTTAAAACATAAATAAATGTGTCCCGCTGCTCCATTGCACCCTGCCTAACAGACTTACGCCCACAGTTAACCGAATTGCGGAATGGTCTTCAAACTATACATTGACGGTGGGGAGCATTATTTACAATTGACGCTACTTTTATTTACAAAACTAACCCAGGACCTGTAATTGTTCTTTCTGGGGGGGGAGACAGTCTGCTCTGCATCGACGCACCATGAAAGCACCCAAAACGCACCAATACACCCCCAAGCACCAACCGGTGCAGTCACCATTGTTCAATGAATAAAAATAAACCAACAACCCCTAACCCTGCAGGTGGTCTCTTGCTCTTCGGCTCCCTCTGCTGGCTATTATTATTTTCTTCCAGTTGTTGTCATTTTCTTTGCTTTTCTTACTGGCGGCCTAATTTGAACTGAAAAATGCACCCAATGTGTCCTTTTTATTTATTTATGGCCCACCAGGCCGACTACGTGTGGTTCACCTGTGGGGCATCGGTGCCCTGTGGCCAAGGTCCGCCAGCAAGATTTCGGGCCCTCATGGCCGGTTCCAGCAGAGGGGCCATGCCCCAACCCATGGGGTCCATAAGTGGTGCTCAGCCACAGACATGTGGTCCATCATGTGGTGCATCGATGCAGACAGCTGGTTCTGGGAGTTCCGGGCGCACAATGGCCGACTCACGCACGCTCCCCTCGGCGCCCAATGGCGCACAGGTCATGTGGGAGACAAAAGGGGAAAGACAAATGAGCGAGGGGTAAGGTCACAAGGGTGCACATCAATAAGGCAATGCAAGGCGAAATGCGTACGGAGAGCGAAGTGAGAAAGCTCGTCCCCACCGTACGTCACCCCCCCCTGTCACCTACACTACCCTTGCCCTTACCCCATATGTACAAAATCTACACATTTACAAATTCGTCGCGACTGTCACGTCTTCCCCATATTTCTTCAATACCAAATTCGTCACCACAATCCCTCTAGCCAAAATTTGCCATCACCCAATTCGTCATCAATCCTCATAAGGAGGGAGAGATGGAACACAAAGCACAATGTCACACCCACGTCATGATGCGTCTCACATTCCAAAACATTTGCACATAAAAAATAATCAAAACATGGCATGGTGCGGAGTACCTGTCACCTCAGGTGAGTGGATGCAGATGGTGCGAGGAGATCCTTCATCCTAACTACTTTCTAAATGACATTAACACACGTTACACTACCCAGGGTCTTGCCCTGCAAATCCATTGGCCACTTACACTATGGGTTCTAAAAACCAATTCCCATTGACCAAACTGTGGTGCTTCTCAATTTGGGGTCTCACTCCCCCGATTCATCTCCCGGTGCCCTTGCAAAATTTCTGGGCTGTGACGTGTAGCTCTCCCAGCAGGTCTACCCACCTGCACACCTCCACCACTGTAGTTGCCACCCGAGCTTACCTAGCTCCTCACCCTAACCTAACTAACTGGGGAAGGCCCCTCCTGGCTCTGTCACCCCTTGGTGCCCTCTGGCACTGGGCTACCCGGGTCCGTCCTCCGGATCCTCGGGCCCCATCCACAACTACCGGCTCCCAGAGCCCACCTGCGGCCTCACCTGGCCGACATCCTCACAGTGGTGGAGTGCCCAAACCAACTACACACACTAACAGGGTACACGCCCAGCCATTTCCACAACACTAATGCACCCATCCAAACATCATTCTTCCACCCACACCACAGACGCCAATATCCAACCACCATTTACCTATACCCTCTACCTAACACTTACACTACCCGCCCCGGGTATTCGTGATGGGGGTCCACTCTTCCCCCATTCACACCATCCACTCCACTCCACAGTTTCCATCCTACTCACTCCACGACCATCCATTCCAATACTCCATATACTCCACACTCCATGTATTCCACACACCTGTTGGTGCACACCTGTGCACTCACACCTGGTGCCACCTGCACCCTCCTTCCTTCCTGGACCATTTGGTCAATACAACTCACATCACCATCACCATCACTCAAACACTGCTCCATCCACCTGTCCAGTTGCACACCTGTGCAATCACACCTGTTCCTCACACACTTTTCACAATACACTTCTGAATATACCTCCAACACTCACACGGCATCATCTCATCTAACTGCTCCCCTCTAACTTAGTGCTCCCCGTCTTCCCTTTAAACTAAGCACATACCACGTCATTATCATCCACACTAATCTACCTGCGTCCCCACTACAGGTATCCTTGTCACTAACTAATCTTAACGTTACCTAATGTCAATCTCTAGGACCCTACACATTATCCAAACCCTCCCTCGGCGAGCTTACACTGCCATAAACCCCATAAAACTAGTGCTCCTTTGCCCCCCGTGTGAGGGATGGTGGATTGGCCATCCCATCACATGGGGCATCTCTTACTATCAATTTTGCTCACCAAATCCAACAAATCAAAAATTTTGCCAATCATCTGCCAATCACTGTACCATTACCAATCATCAATCTGCCAATCCTTTGCCAATCATCAAATTTTGTTTTTCTAATTTCGGGTCCAGACCACTATCCTCATCATTACAGTCTACTTGCTAATGCCTCTCGGTGCGCCAATTCACTTCCACAGCCCGGCTTCGTAAAGCCAAGCAATGAATGTGGGTTGTTTGGTGCCGGCGACTGGATGCGTCCGACACTCGGTGAAGGGAAGGAGGTTTACCCGGGCCGAGATCCCACGCACCACCTCGGCACGGAGCCATCCAATGGCCCGATCTCGACCTGCCAGAACGTCTCAACAAAAAGGGGTCGCCATGACGACCCTTCCTATCGGGCTGCCCGTTCCGCCTAGCGGAGCACGGACGCGGCCGTTCCAAGCGAGGCCCAGCGTTGATCCCGTACGGCGGTCCTTTCGAACCCGCCGTGGTTCGCATCCCGCTGGTCCTCGCGGCACGCGAAACCCAGCACGCACCGAGGGCCCGATTCGGCTACAAGTCGCTCTAACCTCTAACCCGGTTACCGTCGATGCCTCACCTGCATGCTTACACCCAGCAGCCCGTTCCTTGCTCATGCATCCAGCTGTTCCCATGCTCCTCGTCGTACCTTCTCTAACACACCCAGGTACACTCATTCCGCTCACAGACTTCGTCACACACCTGACCACCGAACACCTTGGCACACATTCGTCGCTCGCACACCTCACCAACACACCTCTTCGCGCCCCCTTCTCGGTCACCTCCTCTGTGACAATCACAGGTGTGCTCTCACTCGCACACCCAACCACGTGCCTCACTACTAATTCCAGCGTGCATTCCCACACACGCTCTACCATTCCAGGTGTGCTTCCTCCCATTCCAGGTGTACATCCTCTCTCACCTGTCACAACCAACTCACGCTCCGTGTCACTCTTACTACTCTCACCTCCACTCTCGGTCGCGCACTCACCCTTACTCTCGACAGCGCACTCTTTCCTCATGCACCTGTCCGTTACACACCTTTCTCGCGCACACTCTTGCGCACACTCCCGTTACACCCTCTGTAACACTCACCACAGGTGTGCATTCTTCCTTACTCTCGACAGCGCAC
>NC_136261.1:273874737-273879737 GCF_964187855.1 Myxine glutinosa
TACACTAATACACAGAATAAGATATAACTGTCAAAAGAAAGGATATATCGTGTCCTGCATGTATGTTTTATGGACTAACTACGGAAACGCCCTTTGACCTTTATACAACCACAAACGGAGGGAGGAGGGGTGATATTTTACAACAACCTTTTACAACAACATTTTACCACAACAACAAAATAAAAAAACATTCTCATATCCACAACACTGCACCCTCCTCCCCTTAGGCACGTCCCGGGCCTATTACTTTTACCTTAGTGTGGCATGTAGGTGTAGTTCCCTCTACTTTTAGCCTGACCCTGAGTGCGACAGTTTTAAAACATAAATAAATGTGTCCCGCTGCTCCATTGCACCCTGCCTAACAGACTTACGCCCACAGTTAACCGAATTGCGGAATGGTCTTCAAACTACACACTGACGGTGGGAAGCATTATTTACAATTGACGCTATTTTTATTTACAAAACTAACCCAGGACCTGTAATTGTTCTTTCTGGGGGGAGGACAGTCTGCTCTGCATCAATGCACCATGAAAGCACCTATAACGCACCAACACACCCTCAAGCACCAATCAGTGCAGTCACCACTG
Organism: Myxine glutinosa; assembly: GCF_964187855.1. NCBI lineage: Eukaryota > Metazoa > Chordata > Myxini > Myxiniformes > Myxinidae > Myxine > Myxine glutinosa. The sequence goes on from NC_136261.1 coordinate 273,875,325, forward strand.
TTCATCAATAAAATAAATCCAACAAACCCAAACCCTGCAGGTGATCTCTTGCTCTTCGGCTCCCTCTGCTGGTTATTATTTGTTCTTCCAGATGTTGTCATTCTTTTGCTTTGCTTACTGGCGGCCTATTTTCAATAAAGTGTGCCCAATGTGTCCTTTTTTTATTTGATTTTATTTATGGCCCACAGGGCCGACTAGTGTGGTTCACCTGTGGGGCATCGGTGCCCTGTGGCCAAGGTCCGCCAGCAAGATTTCGGGCCCTCATGGCCGGTTCCAGCAGAGGGGCCTTGCCCCAACCCATGGGGTCCATAAGTGGTGCTCGGCCACTGACATGTGGTCCATAACGTGGTGCATCGATGCAGACAGCTGGTTCTGGGAATTTCGGGCGCACAATGGCCGACCCACGCACGCTCCCCTCGGCGCCCAACGGCGCTCAGGTCCTCATGTGGGAGACAAAAAGGGGGGACAAGACAGATGAGCGAGGGGTAAGGTCTCAAGGGTACACGTCAAAAAGGCAATGCAAGGCAAAATGCGTACGGAGGGCGAAGTGAGAAAGCTCGTCCCTACCGTACGTCACCCCCCTGTCACCTAGCCTACCCTTGCCCTTACGCCATATGTACAAAATCTACACATTACCAATTCGTCACTACTGTCACGTCTTCCCCATATTTCCCCTATACCAAATTCGTCACCACAATCCCTCTACTTCAAAAATTTGCCATCATCAATTCATCATCAATCCTCATAAGGAGGAAGAGATGGAATTACGCACAATGTCACACCCACGTCATGATGCGTCTCACATTCCAAACATTTGCACAGTAAAAATAATTAAACATGGCATGGTGTGGAGTACCTGTCACCTCAGGTGAGTGGATGCAGATGGTGCGAGGAGATCCTTCATCCTAAATATCCTCTAAATGATTTTAACACACTTTACACTACCCGGGTTCTTTCTCCGGCCAAACCATTGGCCCTCTTACACTATGGGTTCTAAAAACCAATTCCCATTGGCCAAACTGTGGTGCTTCTCAATTTGGGGTCTCACTCCCCCGATTCATCTCCCGGTGCTCTAGCACAATTTCTGGGCTGCGACGTGTACCTCTCCCAGTGGGTCTACCCACCTGCACACCTCCACCACTGCAGTTGCCACCCGAGCTTACCTAGCTCCTCACCCTAACCTATCTAACTGGGGCAGGCCCCTCCTGGCTCTGTCACCCCACTCGGTGCCCTCTGGCACTGGGCTACCCGGGTCCGTCCTCCGGATCCTCGGGCCCCATCCACAACAACTACTACCGGCTCCCAGAGCCCACCTGCGGCCTCACCTGGCCGACATCCTCACAGTGGTGGAGCGCCCAACCAACTACACACACTAACAGGCTACACGCCCAGCCATTTCCACAACACCAACGCACCCATCCACTTACCATTCTGTCACCCGCACCACAGATGCCAATATCCAACTACAATTTACCTGTACCCTCTACCTAACACTTACACTACCCGCCCCGGGTATCCGTGATGGGGGTCCACTCTTCCCCCATTCACACCTTTGCACCATCCACTCCACTCCACAATTTCCACCATTCTCACTCCACTACCATCCATTCCACTACTCCATACCATTTATTCCATACAACCACATACACCTGTTGTTGCACACCTGTGCAATCCTACCTGGTGCCACCTGCACCCTCCTCCTCTTCCTGGACCAGTTGGTCAACACAACACACAATCACCACCACTCCCTCATACACTGCTCCACACACCTGTTCAGTTGCACACCTGTGCAATCACACCTGTCCAATTCTCACCTGTTCAATCCTCACACACACGGCATCATCTCAGCTAACTACTCCCTTCTGAAACTTGCGCTTCCCAGTCGTCCCTTTAAACTATTGCGCTCCCACGTCATTATCATCCACACTAATCTACCTGCGTCCCCACTACAGGTATCAGTCACTAACTAACCTTAACGTTACCTAATGTCAATCTCTTCTAGATCCCTACAATATAACCTAACCCACCCGGGCTAGTTTTCACTGCCATACACCCCATAAACTATAGCTCCTTTGCCCCACGTCTGTGAGGGATGGTGGATTTGCCATCCCACCACATCGGGGGTCTCTCACTATCAATTTTGTACACCTAAATTCCAACCAATCAAAAATTTGCCAATCACTACTCATCATCTGCCAATCATTACTGCCAATCCTTTGCCAATCATCAAATTTTGTTTTTCTCTAATTTTGGGCCCAAAACACTATTACTATCACGATCACCATCATCACAGTCCGCTATATCCTAGCCTCGGTGCGTCATGACATCATTAAACTCGGCTTCGTAAAGCCGAGCAATGAATTCGGGTGGTTTGGTTGCCTGCAGGTTGAATCCGTCCGGCTTTCGGTTCAAGGGAGGTGGTTTGGTTGGACCGAGATTCCACGCACCATCTCGGCGCGGCACCTTGCGGTCCCGGGCCCGATGGCTCCATCTCCCCCGGTCGGAACCCCGTCCCCACGAGGGGGCACCGTTCCGCCTCCTCCCACTCGCCCTTGAACCGGACCGGTCGCCTCGCCCGACAAAGCCCGGACTCGACCGTGCGGGGCGGGGCCAAGCCCGAATCGGCAACGACGCTTCGAAGAGAAACGACGCAGCTTCGATCGACGCCGGGCCTCGCACCCAACCAAGCACCCCTCGCACCGAGTGCTCGCATCGGCTATCCGTCGCTCTAACCACTAAACCGGTTACCATCGACGCTTCACTTGCATGCTTACAAGCATACGCTACCCCTTTCACCCTCACAAAACCTGGCGTTCCAACGCCGTCCGTACATTCCACCAACGCTCTCTCTGTTACACACCACACCTCTTGCGCACACTTCGGTCCACACCTCTCCTCCGTTACGTCCTCCGTAACACTCACCATGGGCGTGCACTCCGTATTGCTCTCACTCCCTGTGTCACACCCCGTACACACCGACGTGCATTCTTGCTCGCACTCGGTTTCACTCCCACACTTTATACCACACCCACTCGCCGACGCACACTTTTTTTTTCCACGCGTGCCATTTCCACTCACACGGGACCCTTCACCAACGCCCGGGTGTTTCCTCGATCCCAAGCGCGCGAAAATTCTTTTGTCGCTAAACATCCTCCTGCAAAATCTACCCGCACAATATACAGCACGACTCACCTGGGGGATCCTTTTCTCCACGCGAACCTGCAAACTTCCATTCGGGTTAGCGAGTACAGCATCATGATTTGAGCAGGGACTTTGTACATAATCCATTTCTCCCTGCAATTCCCGGGTTACCTCCGTCATCTCTTCAATTTTAATTCCCGCTACTGCTTTTTCTTTATTAACCTCGGCGACTGTTGGCTTTAATAAAATTCCCTCTACTTCATCGGTCGCCGGCTTTTCCAAACCCCGTGTCGCGATTTCTACCCCCGTCATTGTACCCGTGCTTTCCTCCGCTTCGCTCAACCAGCGCTTTTCGACACGCGTTACCTCCCCGTGCACCCCTGGGACCCTTTCGCCCAACTTGCGGTCTCTGTCCCTCTGCTCCCTTGCCTCCCTATCGGCCCTCATTCCGTTCGTTGTTTCTTTTAGTTCCTTAGTCATTTGAACACCCATGTTGTTAATTTCCCTGTTGGATATGAGCCCCTGGGCATACATTTTGTTTTCTTCATCCCACTGGGTCAAAAATTTCAACATATTTGCAAGAAATGGATCCCAGGCCGTTGGCACCGCGGGCTCGGCTGCCGCGCGCTCGTACGAGGCGCCTTTTTGCGCGCCTGATACCTCGTGCGTGAGAGCGCCATTTTGTGCACCTGATACACCCTCAACCACACCTTCTTTACTCTCCTCCACCACTTTTCCCACTTCTTCCCTGGGGTCCTGGGTCGATTCTACCCCGTCTATCTCTCCCACCGGCATCCCGTCGCCTTGAACAGCCATGGCGCGATTTCAAAATTCGGGTTTTGCTTAAAAAAAAACCAAATTTCGGCAGCTCGTAATTTTGACCAAAATTTTTTTTTAGATGTTTTAAAAATTTGGTTCGGGACCCGAATTCCACTCCCAGACACCAATTGTTACAGATCGCGGTTATGATGTTATAGACCGAGCGGTGGTTTAAAACCGCGACCTAACAAAAACTCACCCGATTCACCCAGACTTTGGCCGGATCGCACCGCAGCTGCTCAATGAGGGGAAAAGACAAAAACGACGAATGCAAAGAGGAAAAGGAATAAAACGAGAAGACGTACAGACGAGTAATGGGTTTTATTATTTACACACACAAGCAAAAAGGGGCAATCAAGTTTTATTTACAACACATAGTCATAAGACGCAGGTGACACAGTGCAAATTTAGCTTACCTACAGGCTTAACTTATCCCAGGACAGAACAAACAGA
>NC_136261.1:273882237-273884737 GCF_964187855.1 Myxine glutinosa
CGGAGCCCCCACCTCAGTTATGAGAGTCGGTTCGGAGCGCCGAGTTATGAGAAGGGAGGCAGACGAGTTATGAGATGGGATGTGCGGTGTTGAATTGGAGTTATGAGGCAAGCCAGTTATGAGCTCGAGTTATGAGGAGGACATGCGCTGAGTTATGAGCTCGAGTTATGAGATGCGCGCAGGGCAAGCCAGACGAGTTATGAGTTACGAGTTATGAGAGTCGGTTCGGAGCGCCAAGTTATGAGAAGGGAGGCAGACGAGTTACAAGTTATGAGCTCGGGTGAGACGCGCATGAGTTACAAGTTGAGTTCTCAGTTGAGCTGGAGTCAGATCCCCGAGGAGTTGGAGGGCAAGTTGCGCTGAGTTCAGTTACGAGAGTGAAAGCGCGCAGTGGTATTAATCGTGCTGTGAAAAACAGCCGTACCGGGCCACAGACGCGCGTATTTTCCCACCTGCCTCCTTTTGCCAATACACGCGCCGCGAGGATTTTCCCGCCTGCCTGGCTGTCTTCGCCGGGGATACGTGCTGTGACCGCCAGAGGGCCACGCCGGGTGAGCTGTTCCTGGACGACCAAAGCCGGCGCGTTCAGCGCATGAACAATTCTTCCTCCATCCCCCTGTGAGTGTGAGTGGGCCCATTGTCTGGGGAGATAAGTAAGACTGTTTAAGACTGCCCTGTGTCTCTTCTTCTTCTACCACTGTACATTGTGTAAATAATAATAATTAAATCTGTTATTCCTTTGATTCAACCATTTCGTCCCTTCCATCATTGACTGAGCGTGGTACGAATTATATCGCTCTGATCGGGTTCCAATAGTAAGGTAACAGCACGGACCACGTGATACGCCATCCGCTCGGGTGTACTCAATTACGCGTGGTTCGTGCGAGACTCGATCCCCACTTCCGCGGCGGCGTGGGTACTTAGGTACGTGCGAAAATTGTCCCGAAACCCTTTTCCACGTCTGACCAGAAGTGGCAACTCAGTCTCGCGGTTTGAAGACCGAAGGAGGACCAGGGGCTTAATCTCCCATTGGTAAGGGAACGGGCTTCTCACAAAACCGTAACAATATATTGTTGCGGTTTTGAGTTTTGTTTAATAAAGGTTAAATTTCCCCCTCATAGTTAGTCACACAAACAACATGTAGCCTCGCGATAGTTCAGTTATTTCATCGTATGTGTGAGAATAGTCCTTTTCCTGTGTTAGTTTTGCGTTGATTAGAGTAAGGAGAATAGGTCCTTTCATCGCTTCCATTGTCCTATGCCACCTCCATCGCCTTACGTCTCTTTGTGCTGCCTTTGGCTTTTTGGCGCGAATTAACACGAGGCCGGCCTGGAGGGTCGGGGCGGGACCGAATGAGGGCGACAGAGAAGCTGACGGTAAGCGCGAGCCGCCAATCAGGGCTCACAGGGTGTGGCTGCGGCAATGCGTCACAGGGCGTGGTTGGAAGGTTCGAGAAGGCTCAGGGCGTGGCAGATATAAGCCGTTGCGAAAAGCCACCAGGAGCAGTGCGAGGAGTTCGAGCAATTGAGGACTCGCGAGTTGGAGGAGTTCGAGCAATTAAGGACTCGCGAGCAGTTTGGGGAGTTCGAACAATTGAGGACTCGCGAGCAGTTGGATTGAAGAGAGCAGTGCAGTGAGATGGCGGTCAGCAGAGGACATTGAAAGATACGAGATCGGAGAAAGACGCGCATGAACCAGGATACGCGCTCGTATGAAAGTGACGCTCGGTTGAGCTTAAAGCCGAACTGCATATAGTGCATTGAGTTACGCGAGTGATAACGCGCTGTGTAACCGCCAGCCGCGCTGAGAGACGCGTACATTTCCCGCCTTCCTGCCTCATCATCTGCTTTTGTTCGGGAGACGCGCTACGAGGATCCTTCCACCGCTTGCTGGCCATCTTCGTGGGACGTGCTGGGACCGAGGAGAGCCGGACGGGGCCGTTCCTGGATGACCAAGTCGGCGCGTTTGGCCTGAACATCATCCTGCCTGCAATTCCCTGTGTGATTGTGAATGGGCCCGACTCTGGGAATTAAGAATAAGACTGTTTAAGTTCTGCTCTGTGTCTCTGCTTCTACCGATCATTATACATAATATTGGGAGTAATAATTAAACCTGTGTTCTTCCTTCCATTCGATTGTTCTTGTGTTTTCCCTCATTGGCTAAGCATGGTACGAATAGAACCACTCTAATCGGGGTCCAACATTAACGGTGACTGCATGGACCACGTGGTACGCAATCCGCTCGGTGTACTCAAATTACACATGGCTCGTGCGAAGCTTGGTTCCCCGCTTCCGTGGCGGCGTGGGTATTTACGTACGAGCGAGACTTGGTCCCGAAACCCTACCTTGCGTTTGCCCGGAAGAGGCGTTTCAAGTCTCTCGGTTACGCCAGGCCCAGAAAGAACAAGGTGGCTTAAACCCCCCCCCCCCCTCCCTCGGTAAGGGTAAGAATGGCGGCGGAAAACCGTAAATATATATATATAGAGAGAGAGAGAGGAAGA